>NC_057811.1:190415690-190425818 GCF_018294505.1 Triticum aestivum | reverse complement strand
GCCTCCCGAGGACCCCGCCGCCGTCGCCCTCTCCTCCTCCCGTCGCCGGTCGCCGTCTCCCTCCACTCCCTCCGGTCGTCCTCTCCTTCTCCAGCTCCGAACGCCGGGCCCCCTCGAGCTCCGGCGAGCTCGCGCCGACGCCCCGGCCAGATCCCGATCTGGTCAACACTCGGGTTGACTTTCTCTCCTTCCCCCGAAATTTCACCAAGTCTCAAGTATTTTACAGTACTTGCCCCTGTTCATCGCATCATAACTCTCTGCATATAGCTCCATTTCGAGCGTGTAATATATCAAAATGTTCCTCTCATGATGCTCTTCATTCTGTTCCATTGCATCATGTTCATTTGAGTCCATCTTGATGCCCAAATCTCTGATGCAAGAGTGCTAGTTGCTGTCATCTGCTGTTACTTATCAGAACTTGGTGATTTGTTATTTTTGTTGCTTTTATTCTGCGCATCTTATGGGCATGAGCTCTACATGTGCTTTGTTATATGCCATGTCATCTTTCCAGGGGTGTATGCCATGTATTTTTGTGATCTCTGTGGTGACTAGCACAAGCATACAAACTAGGCTCCGTAATGTTTCTGATTTCAGTGACTTAGTAGTTTTTCTAAGTCTATGACTGCTATTATTTTGTTGCTATGTATCCATGTGTCTACAGAGAGATCCATGCTCCTTTTGAAGATGTTCAGTAAGGATGTATTGTAGATATTGTTGTCATTGATTCATTCCTGCCCTTGTTTGAAATTATGGAGTGCCATAGCATGACTCAATCTTGCTCTACTTTTGCTATAAAATATTTCTGGCAGATTCTTAACATGATATTCAATTTTGCCAAGCTTGTTGTAGTTGTTTCATACATGCTATGTATTTGCTCTTGCTAGGGTTAGCTTCATAAACATGCCATCTTGCTGTAGGTATACTTGTTTTGTCATGCATTGCTTTGTGGTGAGTGCATCAAGCTCCCAAAGATGCCTTCATATTATTGTTTCTGCCATGCTCTGTTTTCTGCTAAGTCTGAAACCTGTTAACGAAACTTGCTATGTTTACGTGGCTGCCATAATATCTACTGGTCCTTTTTGGCTTAGGGTCAGTAAGGGCCTTTTTTCGTACGCATTTAGTAGAATACTTCCATGCCTTGTTTTGCTATGTTAAGTTCTTGTAGCATGTTGATTTCGTGCTCTGAACATTGCTACCTGATGCTGTTTCAGCCATGTCCAGTAATTTCTCTAAGTCTGTGAACCTGTTATCTTTTGCACTTTTGCCATGCTTGTTTGAACATGTTGTGTGAACTAGCCGTAGCTCAGTGTTCATCTTTTGTCAAGAATCTTCTGTAGATTTCTGTCATATGCTTTGTTGCTACGTTGGAGTGCTGCAGCATTGTTACTTGTTGCATTTTAAGTGCTATCATGCTGTTAATCACAGATTCGTGTCATTCTTGTTTTGCTTGCCATTTGCAAACCGTGCATCCGTTTCCGGTGATCTTTATATCGATTTCGACCGAAATCATCTCATCTTTTCAGTGGCATGCTTGGTTTGCCAAGTTACTGCCTTGTTCACCATTTTCCTTCCGGAGCACGCATATGCACCGCATATCATATCTTGCATATCATTCTTGTTTTGCTTGTGCATTTCCCGTGATTGATTGTGGTTCCATTTCTTGTGTTCTTGTCTTGGGTAGATCCGGGAGACGAGTTCGTGAACGAGGAACCTGTTGAGTACGCTTACGAGGATCAAGCTTTCGACAACTCTGAGAACCTTGCAGGCAAGATGACCATACCCTCGAAATCACTTCTATCTTTGCGTTGCTAGTTGTTCGTTCTATTGCCATGCTGCGCTACCTACCACTTGCTATATCATGCCTCCCATATTGCCATGTCAGCCCCTAACCATCCTTTCCTAGCAAACCGTTGTTTGGCTAAGTTACCGCTTTTGCTCAGCCCTTCTTATAGCGTTGCTAGTTGCAGGTGAAGTTGAAGTTTGTTCCATGTTGGAACATGGATATGTTGGGATATCACAATATCTCTTATTTAATTAATGCATCTATATATTTGGTAAAGGGTGGAAGGCTCGGCCTTATGCCTGGTGTTTTGTTCCACTCTTGCCGCCCTAGTTTCCGTCATACCGGTATTATGTTCCTTGAGTTTGCATTCCTTACGCGGTTGGGTGATTTATGGGACCCCCTTGACAGTTCGCCTTGAATAAAACTCCTCCAGCAAGTCCCAACCTTGGTTTTACCATTTGCCACCTAAGCCTTTTTTCCCCCGGGTTTTCGCGAGCCCGAGGGTCATCTTTATTTTAAACCCCCGGACCAGTGCTCCTTCGAGTGCTGGCCCAAACTGGGCGATGTCCGGCGCCCCCTGGGCAACCAGGGTCTATGCCAACCCGACGCCTTGCCCATCCGGTGTGCCCTGAGAACGAGTTATGTGCAGCTCCTATCGGGATTTGTCGGCACATTCGGGTGGCTTTGCTGGTCTTGTTTTACCATTGTCGAAATGTCTTGTAAACCGGGATTCCGAGACTGATCGGGTCTTTCCGGGAGAAGGTTTATCCTTTGTTGACCGTGAGAGCTTATGATGGGCTAAGTTGGGACACCCCTGCAGGGTATTATCTTTCGAAAGCCGTGCCCGCGGTTATGAGGCAGATGGGAATTTGTTAATGTCCGGTTGTAGAGAACTTGTCACCTGATTTATTTAAAATACATCAACCGCGTGTGTAGCCGTGATGGTCTCTTCTCGGCGGAGTCCGGGAAGTGAACACGGTTTGAGTTATGAATGACGTAAGTAGGAGTTCAGGATCACTTCTTGGTCATTACTAGATGACGACCGTTCCGCTGCTTCTCTTCTCGCTCTCTTTTGCGTATGTTAGCCACTATATATGCTTAGTGCCTGCTGCAGCTCCACCTCATTTCACCATCCTTTCCCATAAGCGTAAATAGTCTTGATCTCGCGGGTGTGAGATTGCAGAGTCCTCATGACTCACAGATTCTACCAAAACAGTTGCAGGTGCCGACGATGCCAGTGCAGTTGATGAGATCGACCTCAAGTGGGAGTTCGATGAGGAACGTGGTCGTTACTATGTGTCTTTTCCTGATGATCAGTAGTGGAGCCCAGTTGGGACGATCGGGGATCTAGCATTTGGGGTTATCTTATTTTCATTTGGTTTTGACCGTAGTCGGTCTATGTGTGTATTTTGGATGATGTATGAATTATATTTATGGATTGTGTGAAGTGGCGATTGTAAGCCAACTCTCGTTATCCCATTCTTGTTCATTACATGGGATTGTGTGAAGATGACCCTTCTTGCGACAAAACCACAATGCGGTTATATCTCTAAGTCGTGCCTCGACACGTGGGAGATATAGCCGCATCGTGGGCGTTACAGTTGTTTTGCAAAAAGCTATTTTTTCCTGATAACTACATAATATAATAGCCAAATTTTAATTATGTCTTACTACAATTAAATACATATGGTTGAATTGGGCAATCCAATTCTAACCTTTCCCAATTATTAAGTTTTCCACTCAATTTTTATTAAACTATCATCTGTCAAGATCATCCAACAACTGTAATGGCATAGTCGCTCAAATTTGTCCATAACCGGGGACACGGCTAATCATGATTAGTTTTAATACTCTGCAGAGTTTTGTACACTTTACCCACTAGACCCAATCCGAAGATTGAGACGAAGTCTTTCAGAAGAGGTTCCCTTAACCACCTGACGGCCACATCCCACCTACATATGCTACATCTGTCGACACTATCTGGGCAAGGGTCACAACAACTGATCAACTAAGCCAGAGCACATGGAAGCTACTAGTCAGTAAGTATGTCTGATCTTTTTGAACCTGGGCGGCATTCCACTTAGGGTGCACTCTCACGGGCACATGGCCTTAGAAAAGGTGCAAGACCCCATGATGCCTTCCCTCAACACCAAGAAATACCACATCCGCCCAGAGGTGAATTAACATCCTTAAATACTACTCAAGTTGTTATATATATAATCCTCACATAAACTCAATGTATACACGAACCACCCCCGTCTACAAAGCATAGCAAAACTACAACTACCACGATATGCATTGACGGGAAGATATCTCAAGAGCATAGCCAAAATAATATAGTATTCCTATACATGCATATATTCATAGTGTGGTATAACTACATGCATAGAAAACAATAGGTAAAGGATGATCAACATGTAACTTGCCTGTAAGTTTGATGAAGTTCGTCGCACTCACAATTCCTGATAATTCTACTCGTCGCGCTGCGAGCAATCTATCGCAAAAGAAAGAATCCAAATAAACAACCATGCCATATAGAAGAACCAAAAGAACAACAAAACAAATATGGCAAGGTTAAACAAAATCATATATATTTAGGCTTAATTTATAATATGGGTCTCGAGGTCCTACAAGGTGAAAGGTGGAAGGATAAACTCACAAGACTTAATACAAAAGAAGACATTACTATAAAAGCTTATGTTTGAGATAATATGGAACAAGGTCAAAAGTATTCGGAGAACAAAATGAGAGTTGTTTGACATATTGCATATGACATATGAATTCATTCGCAAAAAGAATGAATTGAATGGAAGCACTACAACTCAAATTATAGTGAGATAAAGTTTGAATTGAATTTAAATTGAAACAGGTCAAAAGTATTTGAAATTTGAGTTTATGAGATATGACCAGCAAGTATTTGGTACCAAGTTTCAGACGAAAAAGGAATCAATTGAATAGGATATACAGTTCTCCCGATATGATCAAATGAAGGTATGAATTCAAATTTGAATTGGTCAAATTTGAAATATTTAAAAGTTGGAAATTATGGATTCACTAGAAAGAGGGCTTTGGTACGAAACCAACGCAATTGGATTCATCGAAAACGGGGTTGCCGTTGAAAAGTTATGATTAACTGAATTCTAGGGGCCTATCTGTAAAATTATAGAACCCATTTCGGCTGAGAAAGAATTATAAAAAATCAAACGGACACGTCGCAGCACGTGATTGCCTGATACCTATTCGGCTGAAATAAAACACAGGCCGTCAGATCAAGATGTCATCAACGGTTGAGGTTATATTGGATTGAGGGTTTGGGACACAGGGGAAATTTCTCACCGAAAAGTTCGCGGGAGTTGAAAAAAAACTACGCGAACGGCTCGGACTTAGAGCATACAATCGCAGGAGAGGCTCTCGGAGATCGGGATTGGCGCCATGGGATTTCGTGGATCGCGTTGGAGAGTATGGTGGCGTAGAGGACGACATGGGCCTTCTCCCGTGACGGAGGCGACCGGCTGGAATGACGATGGTGAAGATGGGATCTGGGTCAGGGTTGATTCGGTCCTTATGGTGCTCCCCTGTGAGAACTAGGAGGTCAGGGCGGTGCACAGTAACTTGAAGGAGGCGAAGGGAAGCTCGGCGAGGAGAGAGGCTTACGGGGCGGCCGGAATTCGTCGCCGGAGAAACTTCAGGCGGCACATCTTGGCGAGGACCGTGCGCTCGGTTTCGAGGGAAAACTCGAGCGGAGGTTACGGGAATTGGACGAGGGGATCTAGGGGATTCAGTCGGTGCCCACAGATTCGATCGAGGGGGTTAGAGGTCAGGCGGATCGCCTTTGACTGGTTCGGTCACGGTGACACTGACGTGCGTGAACAGGAGTTCGTGGGTAGGTAGGAGATGACGGGCGGGTCCTGCTGTCATAGGAAGAGAGGGAGTAGAGAGGCAGACAGGTGGGGCGCGACTCTGACGTGGGCGAGCTGGGCCGATGATGAGCTGCGGTTGCTATTGGCCTTCTGCGTTGTAGGTTCGGACAAAATAATCTATCGTTCCTTTTAACTCTCAGGGTTGCGTCAACTACTATAAAACGTCTACTGATGAACTGTAGCTTCCTCTAGGTTTCTTCCTTCAACAAGATTGTGCTTGCTTCTTGGTGGATCCTGACGTCTGTGGGTTTAGCTTGAACTCATCCCTAGGTTGCATCCATCTTCACTCCATTCTCGGGATTTGCAAGCAATGTAGTAAATCTTCTCATGCAGGTCTTGGGTTTAAGGAAAGATAGAATATATAGAGAGATGGATACCCATACAAGCATCACACTAGTTTTCAAAATAAGTTTTGACGTGCGCTGTCAGTAAAACAAACACAATGACAGCTCACAAAACACATCTAACGATATACATATATAGAAATCTTGTATCCTCAAAGTCTTCAATGTTTGTAGCTTTTGTCTTGCATCAACGAAGAAATCTTCATAACACCAAGTCTTCTCGTAGCTTGCTCTCCTTGAATCTTGAAGCACACTAAATAGATAGGGGTCTATAACAACGCAAACTTATTCCGCTCGCAAAATAAATCGCAAAGCACATCACACAACATCAATCAATAAAAAGCACAAAAGTCACACCACACAAGCAAATCCTATAGGTAAGCTCATGTCCACAAGAGATATGATCTCATCATACTACGCGTGAATCTTTTATCAAAATTAAATCAGTAGTGGTGGTCTGAATCTAAGCTTTGCCCTTCTCATCTAAATTAACCATGAAGATCATCTAGCAATCTAAAATTTAGTCATTCTTGAGTCGCGCAAAATACTTCTTCCATGAATTTCCCTCACTCTTCATTGTAGCATTGCTTCCCAAACATTACATCTTCAGTGGCAGGGGTGAATGGGGCTACTATAGGATGGCCAGCTACTTTAAGATAAGATGAGAAGTTTAGAAAATGAATGGTAGATGAGAAATACGAGTATGATAGTGAGTGATCAAGAAGTGATACAATAATTTGTTCCTATGGTTTTTCCTAGTCCATTCTAAGGGTTACGACCTACAGTCAACATGGGCTCTGATAACATCTAACGACACGAACATGATAAGATTCGATGTCTCTGTGCTCACTGTGCTAGTCCCTGGATCAATAGCTAGCACATACAGTACAAGATGTAATATAAAGAATAAACCACATGTCATAATATTACATCGTAGATCCAGAATTTAATATAATACATACCTGCATAGCTCAAGCTAGCATACAAACAAAATGCAGCAGAAAAACAAATAAAATTTCCTTGGAATCCATCAACACCACAGGCAAATGTCGAGTATAGACATCGTAACCCTACATCGTATCACTCACTCGACGTATAAAATCTACAACGTGAAACGTTGCAGCCACGAAGGGTCAATACTTTGAATGTATTGGCAAGTCACACAATCAATGATATAACAGACCTACTTCTATATGCAAGGTATATCAAGAGGATAATGTAGTGGTTCTTTTGCAGAAAGCTAATTTTTTTCCTTATAACTACATAATATAATAGCCAAATTTTAATTATGTCTTGCTACAATTAAATACATATGGTTGAATTGGGCAATCCAATTCCAACCTTTCCCAATTATTAAATTTCCCACTCAATTTTTATTAAAGTATCAACTGTCAAGATCATCCAACAACTGTAATGGCATAGTCGCTCAAATTTGTCCATAACCGGAGACACGGCTAATCATGATTAGTTTCAATACTCTGCAGAGTTTTGTACGCTTTATCCACTGGACCCAATCCTAAGATTGAGACGAAGTCTTTCAGAAGAGGTTCCCTTAACCACCTGACGGCCACATCCCATCCACATATGCTACATCTGTCGACATTGTCTGGGCAAGGGTCACAACAACTGATGAATTAAGCCAGAGCCCATATAGCCAGTGGTCGCACATGGAAGCTACTAGTCACTAAGTATGTCTGATCTTTTTGAACCTGGGCGGCATTCCACTTAGGGTGCACTCTCATGGGCGCATGGCCTTAGAAAAGGTGAAAGACCCCACGATGCCTTCCCTCAAGACCAAGCAATACCACTTCTGCCCAGAGGTGAATTAACATCCTTAATTACTACTTAAGTTGTTATATATATAATCCTCACATAAACTCAATGTATACACGAACCACCCATGTCTACAAAGCATAGCAAAACTACAACTACCACGATATGCAATGACGGGAAGATAGCTCAACAACATAGCCAAAATAATATAATATTCCTATACATGCATATATTCATAGTGTGATATAACTACATGCATGGAAAACAATAGGTAAAGGATGATCAACATGTAACTTGCCTGTAAGTTTGATGAAGTTCGTCACACTCACAATTCCTGATAATTCTACTCGTCATGCTCCGAGCAATCTATCGCAAAAGAAAGAATCCAAATAAACAACCATGCCATATAGAAGAACCAAAAGAACAACAAAACAAATATGGCAAGGTTAAACAAAATCATATATAGTTAGGCTTAATATATAATATGGGTCTCGGGGTGCTACAAGGTGAAAGGTGGAAGGATCAACTCACAAGAGTTAATACAAAAGGAGACATTACTATAAATCTTATGTTTGAGATAATATGGAAGAAGGTCAAAAGTATTCGGAGAACAAAATGAGAGTTGTTTGACATATTGCATATGACATATGAATTCATTTGCAAAAAGAATGAATTGAATGGGAGCACTACAACTCAAATTATAGTGAGATAAAGTTTGAATTGAATTTAAATTCAAACAGGTCAAAAGTATTTGAAATTTGAGTTTACGAGATACGACCAGCAAGTATTTGGTACCAAGTTTCAGACGAAAAAGGAATCAATTGAATAGGATATACAGTTCTTCTGATATGATCAAATGAAGGTATGAATTCAATTTTGAATTGGTCAAATTTGAAATATTTAAAAGTTTGAAATTATGGATTCACTAGAAAGAGGGCTTCGGTACGAAACCAACGCAATTGGATTCATAAAAAACGGAGCTGTCGTTGAAAAGTTATGATTAACTGAATTCCAAGCGCCTATCTATAAAATTACATAATCAATTTCGGCTGAGAAAGAATTATTAAAAAAACAAAGGGACACGTCGCAGCACGTGATTGCCTGATAGCTGTTCAGCTGAAATAAAACACAGGGCGTCAGATCAAGGTGCCATCAACGGCTGAGGTTATATTGGATTGAGGGTTTGGGACAGAGGGGAAATTTCTCACCGGAAAGTTTGCCGGAGTTGAAAAAAAAAACTACGCGAACGGCTCGTACTTAGAGCATACAGTCGCAGGAGAGGCTCTCGGAGCTCGGGATAGGCGCCACGGGATTTCGTGGATCGCGTTGGAGAGTATGGTGGCGTAGAGGACGACCTGGGCCTTCTCCCGTGACGGAGGCGACCGGCTGGAACGGCGGTGGCGAAGATGGGAGCTGGGTTGGGGTTGATTCGGTCCTTATGGTGCTCCCCTGCGAGAACTAGGAGGTCAGGGCGGTGCACAGAAACTTGAAGGGGGCAAAGGGAAGCTCGGCGAGGAGAGAGGCTTACGGGGCGGCCGGAATTCGCCGCCGGAGAAACTTCAGGCGGCAGATCTTGGCGAGGACCGTGTGCTCGGTTTCGAGGGCAAACTCGAGTGGAGGTCACGGGAATCGGACGAGGGGATCTAGGGGATTCGGTCAGTGCCCACGGATTCGATCGAGGGGGTTAGGGGTCGGGCGGATCGCCCTTGACTGGTTCGGTCGCGGTGGCACTGTTGTGCGTGAACAGGAGTCCGTGGGGAGGTAGGAGATGACGGGCGGGTCCCGCTGTCATAGGAAGAGAGGGAGTAGAGAGGCAGACAGGTGGGGCGCGACTCTGACGTGGGCGAGCTGGGCCGATGATGAGCTGCGGTTGCTGTCGGCCTTCTGCGCTGCACGCTGCTCGCGTGCAGGCGATAGATAACAACTGGGCTGCTGCAGCGATGCATGGGTTAGGTTTAGGGATTTCTATTTACTAAATTACAGAAATGACTCTGGCTAAAACAAATTAACCAAATCATTTCATAAATAATACCACAACATTTGCCGAAGTATATATACTAGTATAGAGAATAGTGAACATTTTTTTCCAGTCCAAAATCTTTATCTTTACCTACTAATAAACCAGTTATTGCTTCTGGTGGTACGTCGTCGTCAGTTTTGCAAAAAAGCCCCTGTAGTTTTGGGTATTCAACCCGCAATCCTCATAGTAAGTCAACCTGAATCGGTACGTGGGGAAAAGGGAAAAAACACTCGCACGAGCCTGCCTGCCGATCCGCCGATCCCATCTCGCCCATCGTCACCTCCTCCC
>NC_057811.1:190357301-190415241 GCF_018294505.1 Triticum aestivum | reverse complement strand
TAATAAAAATAAATTCGGCTCTCCCTATCAGATCGTGGCTCGGTCGCTGGAGCAGGATCCAGCGCGGGCGAGGATGGCTTGGAGCGAGTAATTCTGCAGGGAGAGGCGAAAGTCAGAGGAGAGAATCGAGAGAGAATAGAGAGGAGGGAAAAAAGAGAGGAGGCGGCTGAGGGGCAGTGGGTTGTTCCGGTGGCGGTCAGCAAGAGAAGAAGGCGATGTGCGGGGATGAGCTTTCCCCAACGGAGACGTGCCAGCCACCAAAACCGCCGGATCCGCCAGTCCATCCCCCGGTGTTGAAGACTATGGCGACGACGGCGTGGCCGTACATGGAGTACATGCGTAGTGGGAGCGGCAGTTGGAGTGGCGGCAGGTGTTCCTTCGGAGCTACCACTTCTCCCGTGATGCCGAACACTCGCCACGCACGCGCCGCCAAGGGGCCCCGATGCCTCCGGGCGCGCATCCGCCTATGCTTCGACTGGGCCGCGCCTGCTCTCCTATGACGCTCCTTCACACGGCAGGCGTCCACCTGTTCCGCTACGGCCGCATCGCCCGAAAAGCGCTGTCGGCCGCAAACACTACTTCTGTCTGCTTTTGGTAGCCGCCAGGTCACGAGCGGAGGCGTGGAGCTAGAAAGCCAAGACGGCAGCATTTGTTGGCTTGCTTATAAGTAGTAAGCTTTTATCACTTAGATAAAACAATTAGCCTGTGAATACTAGCTAGCAGTGGCTTCTACTCCAGCTTCATGGAGTCCTTGTCGTTGCTTGGTGTGCTCGCTGCTTGACTTGAGAGAGAGGATATTTAAACAGGGCGCCTGTTGCTCAATGGGATTGGTTGTGTCGATGTTTTTCCCTTCTTTTACTGTTCCATTTAGTTACTCCGAGTGAATCAACAGTGTATTTATCTGAAACCATCTCCGACTTGTCTCTGTTTTTGCTGTAGACTTTCCTTCAGATGTGATTGAAAAATTACCGTGTCTATATATCAAAAATAGAGTATCTGTATCATGCAAGCAGAAACGCAGTTCATCCTGAATCCAAACCAGACTTTTTTTGATGTAAAGAGACCAAATGACACATTTTTTTATTAAAAGAACAGAGTGTGATATTGGAAGATCTACTTTGAATACCTCTGGTGCAACCTTAGAATATACCACATATGTTTACTACAGTACTTTGGAATCAAAGTCCCTATCTACATCATTCCAGTGCTTCTCAAAAAGTTTGCTGGAGAGAAAGATAAGAAAAGGTTGATATCCAAAAACTATTTTATTTTCTCGGACTTTTCAGTGTTTGTCTTCCCTGGTTCCTTGGTAAGATTTTTGTTTCTGCAATGTTCTTTGCTTAATAGCATTCAAATTTCAAATATGCATTGATATGTATACCAAGTAAAGAACACAAACTACTATTGACATACGAGCCATACAATGCCAGATATGATTCTTACATAAAGTTAGGGAACGGATGTATTAACTTACTCATGATCCAAAATGTTATATATGTTGTTCTTGTCAATACTTATTTTGTATTCTGCTGGCTGACAATAGTTACTCTGTTGAGGTTCTTCTGTAGTATACTTCAATCACATGTACTTTTCATGTATTTATTGTTGGAATTGGCAAGGGTTCTTGGTCTGAATATACACATATATGCTAAAGTACTTCTATCATTTGAGGCTGGCCATTAAAAACACTGGGCATTGTGAAGTGGCTGAAGTTTTGCTGGCACATGGGCTTACTGGAAATTTACAAGTAGACTGACAATGAAGTTTAAAGCTGAAAACTCGATATAATTGCAGGCAAACATCAATCTTTTGTTTCTGAAAACTAGACATGTAAAAATATTCAAGCTTGCAAATCTTAGAATTTAAAGTTGCTTTAATAATATAAAGTTCCGATTGACATGTATGGGCATACAGATGAATCAAACGTTTAGATTTTGAACTTCGAGGGTGGGTTGGGGAGGGGGTGGTAGTTGATTTTTTTTAAACTCCCGTTGCAATGCACATAGCATAACTGAAATTTCTGTTTGTGTTGTTTACAGCGGAAACATAGTCTGATACGACAACTTCTGAATCAAAGACCAGAAGGAAACAATTGACTTAAAGAGTTGCAACGAGTTGATCACATCCACATGTCTTTGCAACGGAGGTAGTATACATTCTTTGAACCCAAAAAATGCCTGAGTTAGATAGCAAAACTTATTTCCTGTTACTTACCTTGCAACATAATGGCAGCCCTTGCACAAAAGTAAATTGTGGCCACAAATGGTGCACTAGCCACATAAGATGTACTGATGCACCATATGCCTCAAGAACAAGAGTAACACCGTGTCTCAAGTTCTGCTGCAGCTAGATTCCGATCTCCTGGTCTTGCCTGCGAATGTTTTTTTATTCAAAGTGGTTCAGTTCCATTCCATACAAATTAGTCATATTATGAGTTGCAGGAACCTTTCTTTATTTTTAGTATATGTCCAGTTATGTTTTCTTGCGATGTGAACACTAATGAACAGAATAACATTATGGTGTATTATTTTTTACAAGCATGCAATCTGTAAAGTTAGTTTCGTTTACAAAATCATTCGTCAGCGACTGAATCGGAGGGAGATTTATGAAAAGTGAACTAGCTGACAAACTGACATGTAACACCCCCAGCGTCATGCTACAGTAATCCCTTGTTAATGGTGCCATGTCATCCTGTTACTGTTGCTAATCTTCACTTGATCCAAATCACAATTCAAATCAAATCCAATCTAAAGTCAAAAATTCAAATTGCTCAAACATGAGAACTAAAATGTTCATCATGTGCCAAATTTTCCACAACTAATATTGGTGGTGAACCAACATGTTTGCAAAGTGTTTAAGTGGCATAAACTACTTATATCAGTGACCTAAGCAATAATTTAAATGCCTTGTTAAATTATAAAATTTGCAAACTACTTCAAAAGTCTCACAACCTTTTTGTGGCAGTGCACAATAATTCTTTGAAATTCCCTTGGCCAGTGGCATAATTTTGCAAGATCATTAGTGTCTAAAAAGAAGATGCAAAAGCTGCTGGAAAAAAAGAAAAAAAAGAAAAAGGAAAAGCAAGGAGAAAAAGAAGGAGAAGCCCCCTGCCTCCCTGGGCCTTAGCCCATTGCACAGACCGACCCACCTTACCCCCCCTCCCACTGGGCCAACCGGCCCAACTGGCAACTAGGCCACCAGTTGGCCCAGCCCACCCCCGGGTCGTCCTCCTCACTGCTCCTCCGACCGGGGCGCGTCGTCCCGTACTGCCACGTCGCCGGCAAGGGATAAGGATCCCCCCCCACCGACGCCTCTGTCCTCTCCCACTGCCCCACTTGCTCTCTCCCCCCTCCCTGGTCCTCTCCGCTTGCGCTCACTCCCCACCAGATCCCCTCTTCCTCACTCCCACTCTGCCGATCTGGAGAAAGGGGCCGACGCTTTCGGCGCCGTCGTCGCGCCACCATCGCCGCCACTGCCGTCCTCGGGCGCCTCCGGCGTGTCCACCTGCCTCGCCGGCCTCTGCTACGCCCTCCCCGACCACGGGCTCGGGTCGGAAGCCACCAGGGAACCCACTGCCTCCCCGTCTTCAACCTCCGTTCGCCACGGGCGCCGCCATCTTCCTCCTCTCCGGCGACCCCTGCTGCTACTAAGCCTATCACCGGCATCCGTGTGCCGCTCGGTGAGCCCCTCATCCTTCTCCCTCTCCTTGTTGACTTTGGCGCGCCCCCTAGCTGCTTTCCCCACGCGCGCCCGAACGCAGCGCCGCGGAGCTCCTCGCCGGCGAGTCTCCGGTGACCAAATGGTCATGGGCGTATGCCCGTTAGCTTGACCGCATCGCGCAGCACCCGCCTAGCTGGTTAGTTTGGCTGCTCGCGCGCTCTAACGCTGCACCCGCTCGAGCCCGAACTTCGGCGCCGCTTCTGCTCGTCGCCGGTGTCGTTCCGGTCGTTCCCGGCCCAAGACATCGCCTCCATCTTGCGTGCGACGTCGAGCCGCGTCGAACGCATCTAGCTACGACCCCGGAAACCCCCTATGCGCAAAACCCGACCCCTCTCCCGACGTGCGCCGCCGCGGGAGGCTCGCCGGAGCAACTCCGGTAGCCAGCGCCGACGTGGCCGGCCGGGGCCACTCCCCTGGTCACTGCCTCGTAGGCCCTAGGGGCCCTGTTGACTGGGCAGCACAGTGGCGCTGACGTGCGGGCCCCACCGCATAATTAATTTACCTAAAACGTTTGTTTTAATTAAAATCAATAGTTAAACTAAATAGTCACTGACATGTGGGGCCCAGCTGCTAATTAACCACGTTTAATTAAAATAACCCACTGTTAGCCCTCTGTCTATGACATGTAGGACCCACTGGTCAGTTTGACCAGTCGGCGGGTCTGTTGACCTGCTGATGTCATGCTGACACTCTGCTGACATCATAATTCCTTTTCTGTTAATTAAATAATTCCAGAAAATGTTTAAACCTTTAGAAATTCATAGTAATTAAACCGTAACTCCGATGAAAATGTTTTCTACATGAAAGTTGCTCAGAAAAATCCAATGAATCCAAATACGTGGTCCGTTCATATGTCACATGCCCCTAGCATGCTGAACATGGAACCGTCCCCTCTCTTTTGTTTGTCCGGAAAAAGCCAAACGCCGGGAAAACCTCTCCGGATGTTTTCCCTCACCGTCTGCAACGTGTGGTACTGCGTTAGAACACCCCTAGCTATGCATATCGTCTTGTCATGCTTAGTGTTGCATCTGTTTGCCTGTATTTACTGTTTCTTCCCCCTCTTCTCTCCGGTAGACCCCGAGGCCGATGATGCCCCGGTGATCGACTACGTCGACGACGACCCCTCCTTGCTAGAGCAACCAGGCAAGCCCCCCTTTGATCATTCCGATATCGCCCATTCCATTCTCTCATGCTTGCATTAGATTTTGCTACTGTAATTGATTGCTCCTATTCTGATGCATAGCCTGCTTTTGTAACCTGCTTATTGTTACCTACCTGCTTATCCTAAACTGCTTAGTATAGGTTGGTTAGTGATCCATCAGTGACCCCCACCTTGTCCTTGTTGCCCCTGCTTCATCATCGAAGACCCGATCAACAGGATCGAAGACCAGGCCCCGGCACCGCACATCACTTTCTCCTTAGTTGCTCGACACTATTGGGTTACTATCGAGTGCCGAGGGTGAGACCTCTACAGCACTTCTGATGTTAACCCTGTAGTGTAGCTATTCGGCCGTGGTCATTGAGGGTGATTCCGCCTTAACCACTCCCGATACGACTCTGTCGTGCAACCCCTCAAGTGTGAACCTCGGGGGTGACTCCTCTTACGTTCACCTTGATGATTACATCGAGTGGAATTCACCGGGGGTGATTCCTCGGGTTTTCCCCTTGATGTTGGGACACACAGTTACTATGGTTACTATGACTTTACACTGAACCATGTTACTAAAGACGGGTCGGCCCTGAGGGGTACCCGCGCGAGCTTAATTGCGAGTGATGTGGAGATGGGTTGACCTGGAGGGTGCCCGCGAGATAATTACGAGGCGTGGCCGGGCATTCCTAGCCCTTGCCGCAAGTCCTCGAGACGGGGCAACGGGGTCACATCTTTCGTGAGTCTCTGCTTGTTACCGCGTGCTCCTAATCCACTACGATTTGGATATTTGATCCGAGGGGCCTCTAGCCTGATAGCACTAACCATCACGTGGGCATAGTATGGGCGTTCTGCGTCGTATGCATCAGCCGAAGCTTAATAGACGTCATGCGACTAAGCGGCGCGCGCCGGGTTGGACTGGTAAGCTCCCGCCTTTCTTTAAGGAGGTAGCTAGGTCTGCTCACCGGCTGCCCACGCAACGTGCAGGAGTTCCCGGGGCGATGGCCCATGACCCCTGGGGGCATAGGTTTAGTCCGGCGTGCTTGACCTCTCTATTAAGCCTAGGTCGGGTTGCGGCGTATTGTTTGGCCGAGGCCGGGCATGACCCAGGAAAGTGTGTCCGGCCGGAGTTAATCGAGCGTGGTGGGTAAGTTGGTGCACCCCTGCAGGGAAGAAAACATCTATCGATAGCCTGTCCTACGGTAACGGACACTTGGAGTTGTATCCCGATCGATACAACTAGAACTGGATACTTGAGATGAGACTTGGATATTAGATGATAACTGGATAGTATGGCTCTGGGATTGCTTTCTCGCAGGGAGTCGAGAAAGGATCTCTGGCCGAGGTTGATAACACTACTACTACTTTACTTTATGCTACTCTACTTCCTCCTGTTGTTGCAAGATGGTGGTTTCCAGAAGATGCTAGTCTTTGATAGGACTAGGCCTTCTCTCTATTCTGGCATTTCTGCAGCCCAGTCCACATATACAGCCTTCCTTTGATAATGTTGCATGTGTAGTGTAGATCCTTGCTTGCGAGTACTTTGGATGAGTACTCACGGTTGCTTTGCTCCCCCTTTTGCCCCTTTCTTCTCCTTTCCGGTTGATGCAACCAGATGTCGGAGCACAGGAGCCAGATGCCACCGCCGATGCCTGCTACTACGTGGAGACCGTCGACGACCAGGAGTAGTTAGGAGGCTCCCAGGTAGGAGGCCTTGCCTTTTCGATCGTTGCTACTTTTGTGCTAGCCTTCTGAAGGCAAAGTTGTCTAACTCATGTCTGTACTCAGATATTGTTGCTTCCGCTGACTCTTGTGTAATCTAGCTTATGTATTCGAGCCCTCGAGGCCCCTGGCTTGTAATATAAAGCTTGTATTATTTTAATTTGTGTCTAGAGTTGTGTTGTGATATCTTCCCGTGAGTCCTTGATCTTGATCGTACACATTTGCGTGTATGATTAGTGTACGACTGAATCAAGGGCGTCACAAGTTGGTATCAGAGCCGACTGCCTGTAGGAACCCCCTTTCCAACTCCTTGGCCGAAGTTGAGTCTAGTCACTACAAAAAAAACTTTTACTAACATGGCTGTGTGTCTTACGGGCCCACGTCGCCATTGGGTGATGTTAGAATCTTTTATTCCTCGTCTATACTCTGGGATTCTGATCTCTCTTCTAATCGGGTTAAACGATTTTGCTAACTCTCACATTAGGTTCTCGTAACCACTTCATCCCGGAGAGCCACTTCATTCCATATGATCGCCTGCTTCACCAGAAGACTTCAAAGATACTCTCTGATGTTCGTTCGAGAACTTGTGCCCATCGCTTTTGCGATTCCCTTCCACCGTCACCCCTATGGAAAACTACATACACTTGCCATTCATACAGTCATTCCTCGTTGCTCTTGTTATTATGAGATGCCTCGAAATTCTCTCTATTGTTCCAAGAATCCTTTGTGCCTGCTTCCTTGCAGCTCCTTTTCCGCATGAATACATGTATGAATAATTCCTCACACTTACCGGGGATTCGTTCATCCCCAGTTGTTCATGTGTTTCACAAATGTCTTCAAAATGCTATTCAATCTTCCGAAAATCTGCGGCAGCCTATTGCTCTTGAAATTCTTGCTTGCTTGCATTATGGTTAATCCCATAAGTTTGGTAATCTTATTGGCATCTTTTGTCACTATCATTTTGAGTCCGTTGATTCAACTTGTGCGTGAATGCACGCAAATCATCAGTTGATCCTTATAAATTATCTTCTCAGACGTCTTTCCGAACCTGAGCTGGTTCTCGACCAATAAAATTGCTATCGATTGTACCCCTAAGTCTATTCAACTTATCCATCCTTTATCAGAGTGTTTTCTTATGACCCCTTGATTTGGAAATCATCATTCCTTTGCATTTGAGCTTTGAATTTGCCAGTTGTTTCTATAATATGATCTCCTTGCATTCTTTCTTCTTCTGGTTGGATAACGATGCTCACATCAGATTCCTTGTGGACCACCAGATCCTTTAATGAATTATTATCCGACAGTGTCCTTAATATTACCAAAACCTTGAGTTCTTCCCCTGATACATAATGCTTTTAGTAAGTTGCATCCTCTGTTTTTGTTAACCATGCTCTACTTCCGAGCTTGAGTTAATTACTTTTGGAGTTTGTGGTATATGTTCCTAAGATGCCCCTATGGGTTGAACCTATGCCATCCCTAATCTGTGTGAACCCGAGAGTTTTCCCGAGTCATATTATTCTGGTGTTTGCCAGATAACATTTCAACACTACAACTTCATTGAACGCGAAAAGTGAATGAAAGGTTATACATTGGAGAAGTGGGAGTCGACCTTGAACTTTGTGTTCATGCCCATGGACCTAATGTGGATCTTATCATGGAAGTTTCTTGTGATATAATAATCCCCTTATTATAAGTTCATACGGTATCTATGTTTGGTCCTTTGCAATCGTGGTTCTGACCATGATTGTTCCCCCTTTAATTCCATTTGTCGGACAAGTTAAAGCCCTTGTCTTCTGCAGATCAATGCATCTCCGCAACCTCTATTTTGATCTTCCTTCGAGCATTACCCTCCGATACCTCGAGAATATCAAAGAACTGTGTTGCTTCCTATGAGTCTTCATCTAGTATTGCTTCTCACCGATTTCAGATGTCCCTGGGTTTTGAGTTGTTAGTCACTCGAGAACACCGATAAGTGAATCGATTCCACACTCCGATTCTATAACTCTTAAGTAATTTTGTTGCTTATGAGTTTAATAATCCTTCAAGTCATTCCTAGCCTGATCGGTTATATCATTATCGTGCTAAATTCTAACTGTGCTGCCTGGTCCTTCTTCCCGGAGCACAATTTTCGATGATGAGCTAAGCCTACGTCGATCTTCCTCGTCATATCATTTCTCCTTGAACAGCAAGCTTGATTTCGAGTTTGTGTCGTACCAGTGGCTCAAATAACCTTACGCTTCATCATTTCTTTTGCTTGATGTTGTCGTTGATCGATTACATCTTCATGAAACCTCTCAATAAATGTGTCGTGATCATCATCATCATTCCAAACTTTTCTAGGATATCAACCGAATTCATGATGAGAAATACCATCCTTGCCCCCTCGATGAATTGTTGCTGAGCCCGTGGGCCCCATCCTCATCTTTTCCTTGCTAAAATTGTACGACTTATTTTATAAGTTGTTTCCAATGGATCCTTGTGTATCCAAAGTCTGACCTTTCTCTGATGACCATGCCAATGCTATCCCGAAGCATGTCTGTGGTACTCCAAACATCAGAAAGAACATTGGAAGCGCAATGCTAAACCTTTCTTGATCTATTATCCAAACACCGTTGTATGGGTAATATCATGATTCTTCCCTCGCCCCCTTTATCTAAATGCTTTTGAAGTTGTTGTCATATCATGTATATCCTGCTCCGCTTCCCCTTGGGAAGGATTTACTCCCAATTCTTGTGTGTAAACACATTCTCCTTTCCATTGGTCTGATTAATCTGATAATTTCTTTTTCCTTTCCATTGGGTTGTTTAACCTTCCTGTGATCTATATGATATAAGCAGAAATAATTCCCTGCTTATAAAATACCCCGATGTACAACCTTGTCAGTGAGACCCTGTTACTATTGTTGATGACATTCCAGTAACCACCGATGGATGGGAACCTTGCCGATTGGTCCGCCTCGTTCAACGAGCAGGAAAATGGTTCTCTTCGTCCCTCGCCCTTGGTACCAACGTTGTTGCCGACATAACTGATAGTCTATCATCTGACATGCCTTGCTATCGGCCCCCTTTCTACTTTTAACCCACAAGGTGGGCCCATAACCCACAGTTCCACAGGATCGGAACCTGACTCTTCTCTATATCTTTGATTTCGAAATATTCTTGCAATTGGCTTCGTATCATGTCACGAGCCACCGTCCGAGAGATGATCTATTCCCAATGCTCTGAACCCCCTTCTCACACTCTGTTCAGGTATCGATCGTTTGTCCATTCGTTTGAAACTTCCTATTGTACCTTCATATTTTGCTCTCGATGTTTTTCTTAAGTTTCAACTCGAGAGATACTTCTGCCACATTCCCTGAATTGTTCACCGGATAATTAACCCTATAAGGGCCAGTTCTCCCGAAGTTACTGTTTACTTCCCCACTTAAATCTCGGGACGAGATTTCTTGTAGTGGAGGAGATTTGTAACACCCCCAGCGTCATGCTACAGTAATCCCCTGTTAATGGTGCCATGTCATCCTGTTACTGTTGCTAATCTTCACTTGATCCAAATCACAATTCAAATTCAAATCCAATCTAAAGTCAAAAATTCAAATTGCTCAAACATGAAAACTAAAATGTTCATCATGTCCCAAATTTTCCACAACTAATATTGGTGGTGAACCAACATGTTTGCAAAGTGTTTAAGTGGCCTAAACTACTTATATCAGTGACCTAAGCAATAATTTAAATGCCTTATTAAATTATAAAATTTGCAAACTACTTCAAAAGTCTCACAACCTTTTTGTGGCAGTGCACAATAATTCTTTGAAATTCCCTTGGCCAGTGGCATAATTTTGCAAGATCATTAGTGTCTAAAAAGAAGATGCAAAAGCTGCTGGAAAAAAAGAAAAAAAAGAAAAAGGAAAAGCAAGGAGAAAAAGAAGAAGGAGAAGCCCCCTGCCTCCCTGGGCCTTAGCCCATTGCACAGACCGGGCCACCTTACCCCCCCATTGGGCCAACTGGCCCAACTGGCAACTAGGCCACCAGCCGGCCCAGCCCACCCCCCGGGTCGTCCTCCTCACTGCTCCTCCGACCGGGGCGCGTCCCTGCCGGACCGGGCGCGCCGTCCCGTACTGCCACGTCGCCAGCAAGGGATAAGGATCCCCCCCGACGCCTCAGTCCTCTCCCACTTCCCCACTTGCTCTCTCCCCCCTCCCTGGTCCTCTCCGCATGCGCTCACTCCCCACCAGATCCCCTCTTCCTCACTCCCACTCTGCCGATCTGGAGAAAGGGGCCGACGCTTTCGTCGCCGTCGCCGCGCCACCATCGCGGCCACTGCCATCCCCGGGCGCCTCCGGCGTGTCCACCTGCCTCGTCGGCCTCTGCTACGCCCTCCGCGACCACGGGCTCGGGTCGGAAGCCACCAGGGAACCCACTGCCTCCCCGTCTTCAACCTCCGTCCGCCACCGGCGCCGCCATCTTCCTCCTCTCCGGCGACCCCTGCTGCTACTAAGCCTATCACCGGCCTCCGTGTGCCGCTCGGTGAGCCCCTCATCCTTCTCCCTCTCCTTGTTGACTTTGGCGCGCCCCCTAGCTGCTTTCCCCACGCGCGCCCGAATGCAGCGCCGCGGAGCTCGTCGCCGGTGAGTCTCCGGTGACCAAATGGTCTTGGGCGTATGCCCGTTAGCTTGACCGCATCGTGCAGCACCCGCCTAGCTGGTTAGTTTGGCCGCTCGCGCGCTCTAACGCCGCACCCGCTCGAGCCCGAACTCCGGCGCCGCTTCTGCTCGTCGCCGGTGTCGTTCCGGTCGTTCCCGGCCCAAGCCATCGCCTCCATCTTGCGTGCGACGTCGAGCCGCGTCGAACGCATCTAGCTACGACCCCGGAAACCCCCTGTGCGCGAAACACGACCCCTCTCCCGACGTGCGCCGCCGCAGGAGGCTTGCCGGAGCAACTCCGGTAGCCAGCGCCGACGTGGCCAGCCGGGGCCACTCCCCTGGTCACTGCCTCGTAGGCCCTGGGGGCCCCGTTGACTGGGTCGACCCAGTCAACGTGCTGACTGGGCAGCCCAGTGGCGCCGACGTGCGGGCCCCACCGCATAATTAATTTACCTAAAACGTTTGTTTTAATTAAAATCAATAGTTAAACTAAATAGTCACTGACATGTGGGGCCCAGCTGCTAATTAACCACGTTTAATTAAAATAACCCACTGTTAGCCCTCTGTCTATGACATGTAGGACCCACTGGTCAGTTTGACCAGTCAGCGGGTCTGTTGACCTGCTGATGTCATGCTGACACTCTGCTGACGTCATAATTCCTTTTCTGTTAATTAAATAATTCCAGAAATGTTTAAACCTTTAGAAATTCATAGTAATTAAACCGTAACTCCGATGAAAATGTTTTCTACATGAAAGTTGCTAAGAAAAATCCAACGAATCCAAATACGTGGTCCGTTCATCTGTCACATGCCCCTAGCATGCTGAACATGGAACCGTCCCCTCTCTTTTGTTTGTCCGAAAAAACCCAAACGCCGGGAAAACCTCTTCGGATGTTTTCCCTCTCCGTCTGCAACGTGTGGTACTGCGTTAGAACACCCCTAGCTATGCATATCGTCTTGTCATGCTTAGCGTTGCATCTGTTTGCTTGTATTTACTGTTTCTTCCCCCTCATCTCTCTGGTAGACCCCGAGGCCGATGATGCCCCGGTGATCGACTATGTCGATGACGACCCCTCCTTGCCAGAGCAACCAGGCAAGCCCCCCCTTTGATCATTCCGATATCGCCCATTCCATTCTCTCATGCTTGCATTAGATTTTGCTACTGTAATTGATTGCTCCTATTCTGATGCATAGCCTGCTTTTGTAACCTGCTTATTGTTACCTACTTGCTTATCCTAAACTGCTTAGTATAGGTTGGTTAGTGATCCATCAGTGACCCCCACCTTGTCCTTGTTGCCCCTGCTTCATCATCGAAGACCCGATCAACGGGATCGAAGACCAGGCCCCGGCACCGCACATCACTTTCCCCTTAGTTGCTCGATACTATTGGGTTACTATCGAGTGCCGAGGGTGAGACCTCTACAGCACTTCTGATGTTAACCATGTAGTGTAGCTATTCGGCCGTGGTCATCGAGGGTGATTCTGCCTTAACCACTCCCGATACGACTCTGTCGTGCAACCCGTCAAGTGTGAACCTCGGGGGTGACTCCTCTTACGTTCACCTTGATGATTACATCGAGTGGAATTCACCGGGGGTGATTCCTCGGGTTTTCCCTTGATGTTGGGACACACAGTTACTATGGTTACTATGACTTTACACTGAACCATGTTACTAAAGACGGGTCGGCCCTGAGGGGTACCCGCGCGAGCTTAATTGCGAGTGATGTGGAGACGGGTTGACCTGGAGGGTGCCCGCGAGATAATTACGAGGCGTGGCCGGGCATTCCTAGCCCTTGCCACAAGTCCTCGAGACGGGGCAATGGGGTCACATCTTTCGTGAGTCTCTGCTTGTTACCGCGTGCTCCTAATCCACTACGATTTGGATATTTGATCCGAGGGGCCTCTAGCCTGATAGCACTAACCATCACGTGGGCATAGTATGGGCGTTCTGCGTCGTATGCATCAGCCGAAGCTTAATAGACGTCATGCGACTAAGCGGCGCGCGCCGGGTTGGACTGGTAAGCTCCCGCCTTTCTTTAAGGAGGTAGCTAGGTCTGCTCACCGGCCGCCCACGCAACGTGCAGGAGTTCCCGGGGCGATGGCCCATGACCCCTGGGGGCATATGTTTAGTCCGGCGTGCTTGACCTCTCTATTAAGCCTAGGTCGGGTTGCGGCGTATTGTTTGGCCGAGGCCGGGCATGACCCAGGAAAGTGTGTCCGGCCGGAGTTAATCGAGCGTGGTGGGTAAGTTGGTGCACCCCTGCAGGGAAGAAAACATCTATCGATAGCCTGTCCTACGGTAACGGACACTTGGAGTTGTATCCCGATCGATACAAATAGAACTGGATACTTGAGATGAGACTTGGATATTAGATGATAACTGGATAGTATGGCTCTGGGATTGCTTTCTCGCAGGGAGTCGAGAAAGGATCTCTGGCCGAGGTTGATAACACTACTACTACTTTACTTTATGCTACTCTACTTCCTCCTGTTGCTGCAAGATGGTGGTTTCCAGATATACAGCCTTCCTTTGATAATGTTGCATGTGTAGTGTAGATCCTTGCTTGCGAGTACTTTGGATGAGTACTCACGGTTGCTTTGCTCCCCCTTTTGCCCCTTTCTTCTCCTTTCCGGTTGATGCAACCAGATGTCGGAGCACAGGAGCCAGATGCCACCGCCGATGCCTGCTACTACGTGGAGACCGTCGACGACCAGGAGTAGTTAGGAGGCTCCTAGGCAGGAGGCCTTGCCTTTTCGATCGTTGCTACTTTTGTGCTAGCCTTCTGAAGGCAAAGTTGTCTAACTCATGTTTGTACTAAGATATTGTTGCTTCCGCTGACTCTTGTGTAATCTAGCTTATGTATTCGAGCCCTCGAGGCCCCTGGCTTGTAATATAAAGCTTGTATTATTTTAATTTGTGTCTAGAGTTGTGTTGTGATATCTTCCCGTGAGTCCTTGATCTTGATCGTACACATTTGCGTGTATGATTAGTGTACGATTGAATCATGGGCGTCACATGACAGAAGGAAGGTCTACTTGAGATTAAGCGAACTGACAGTTTTCAGGTACTTTCCTTTACACAAACATGCCCTCCTTGGTCATTCAAACAAAAAATTACCTCAAAAAGTTTCAGGCCAGTAAAAGATGTAGGGTCTTCTGAAGTTAGCAATTATATAAAAATTTACATATTTGGTAACAAAAGGGCTGGCATGCTTAGGTGGTTTGTATATTTTTCAGAGCAACTATGGCAAATCCGACACGTCGTTCTTGTGAAACAGGCTGATGTCGAGATAGATTTTGAAATGACATCAATTGACAGCGCCAATCCTTTCGATCCTTCCCGACTTTTGGACGTGGAGAAGCATTGCCGGGAAGCGGGTGCATCGGTTCATGGCGGCATAGGGCCATTTGGACTTATTGTCCTAGCCTCTGACAACATATAGGAGCACACTGCTATTCACTTCCGGGTGTACAAGTCAGAGCAGAAGTACATGATACTCATGTGCTCTGATCTAAGAAGGTTAATGCTTATGGTTTTTGCCTTCATGAGTAAAAGGAATTTTTCTTTTTCTTTGCACAGTTCTTCATTGAGACAAGGACTATACACACCAGCCTATGGAGGCTTCTTTGAATTTGATCTTCAAAAGGAAAAGAAGATATCTCTGAGAACTCTGGTGAGTTTGGGAAGCTATTTCATTTCTCTTGGTGTTCACTTCACGCACTACTGAACATGAATAATGTGTCATGCAGATTGATCCGTCAGCGGTGAAGAGCTTTGGCGGTGGTGGCAGGGTCTGCAACATGGCCAGAGTTTATCCCATAGCGGTTGTCGACAGTGGGGCCCACATGTGTGCCTTCAACAACGGCAGTACCACGATCAGAGCACGTAAACATGGAAAAAAAAGCTGCTCATTTCCTTGACCTCTAGGATTCATATATTGTAGTTTACTGTCAGCGTTAGTAGGGAACTGTCAGCGTTACCCCCTGCTGAGTATTGCATATTTAGTACGTGCAAGACTGCTAAGGGCCCTCGAGTTATGCTTACGGATGTTGCTAAGTTTCTTTTTCTCCTGTTGCAACGCACGAGCCTTTTTCTTGATTTCCGAATTTGCGAAAGGTACCCATTTTCATCTTTTTGTACCAGTTTGCTTTCTGCAACCGTTTGTTCACCTTCCTCCAAATTTATTATGTTGGTATTTTTCATCAAGATCATATAGATAGTCATACATAGCAGGTTGCTCATATTCAGAGAGAGACAGAAACAGTTACAGTTTACATGGCAGGTTCGGTTTGTCTATGCTTTTGTTGTTGTGGTCCTTGGAGTGCTTTCTTTGGCGTGTGAATTTCGATGACACGGAATTGAGTTATAATTTTAGGAGATGAAAACAAGTAAATGTGTCTGGCTAGGTCCACTCCTTGTTGTACCTTGATTCGAATAACATGTGTTTTGCTGTGTCAACATATTAAATTATGGGCTGAAAACAATCAATATATTGCATGCTCAATGTATTTTGTTTGCATTTCTCTCTTTCAGGGAGAATATAGATTTCATGTCAGATTGGGAAATTACATTTTTGTGTCGCTCATTAGGTCCAGGACTGATAGGGTGCCACTTTTGCAGTTTGAGCAATACTGAACAACATACTGGCTGTCAAGTGTCATTTATACATAACATCAAGGTGACTATGCAACATCAATTTGGTTTTACTGAATAAGAATAAGAAACGCACATAACAATACACGTCTTTGTTACAAAATAGCAATCAGAATCCTAATTCGGTATGTACAAAGACACGGCTTCTCGTTGCTTTATTTAGCAAGAGTCCGAATTCTAATTACCTACACACGCTGTGGTGCTACAAATACAAACACACAGCTTCCGCTGGCTTGCCTAGCTTTCAACGTCAGTTTTGCATTACAAATTGCCTTTAGACGCCGTCTTACAATCTCACCGTACAGCCCGTGCGTGCTCCATTCGAGGTATGTTAGTTCTCATGACAAGCTAAATACATGAGTACGAATCGTACCAGGGGAATCTGAATCCTATTTAGATACATATATAATATATCACTAGAATATATAAATATATACATATACAACACCCTTAGCATACTAAGTCTTTGGTCAAATAAGTACTTAGCAACTCAGCTTTGCACGTCGCTTCGCCGGCATCGCCACTAACACCAAAGACAACGAGCCATCAGAACATCTCCTCTGCCGCATCAGTGCTGACAGCAAAGACAACAAGCCATTCATTATCTCCTTCCACCTGCCATGCATAAATTAAAAAATAATTCATTGATTTAAAAAATTACTCAGTGTAACCTTGTTTTTTACGCTTGCAAAAAACTGGACTATAAAAATGTTGCATAACGCCACATGAAGCAGGTTATATTTCATTTTTCACCCGGTGCAACGCACGGGCATTTGTACTAGTACTTATATAAAATACATATAATATTTTCAAAAACTTTAATTTGACACTTATAAAATGTTGTATAATATATTTTTCAACTCCACAGAAAATGCAATTAACATTTAAAACATATCTAACTCTTTTTAACATTGAAGGAGTCATATTTCCTTCTCTCATAAAATTTATTTTTGAGTTAGAATTGTTTTAAATATTAAAAATACAAAATGGGAGAATATTCAATCATTCACCAATTTTTTTTTTTGAGGAAGTCATGTCATCCTCTCTCATATTTGAATTGGAAATATTCTGAATATTCTCAAACCCAAAATAGTATGCAAATGAAAAATTGGGAAAGTCATTTTATTCCCTCTCAACTTAATATTCATTTAAACTCCAAAAGTTTCAAATCCTAGTCAAATTTAGCAACACTCAAGAAACACGAACAAGTTTTAAATTATTCCTATTTAAATAATTAACATTCCAAAATTCAGAATGTTGGGATGTTACATTTGCAGGCTTGTCGGGGGTACCATGAATCTGGCAAGGCCGGTCAAGTATTTTGTCTAGGTTGGATGGGCCGTCCGTGTTTTCTTTGAATGGCTTCTTCCGCTGACCGGGTTTAGAGCCACTGAATCCGCCATTGACCGCCATGTCTTTGGTATCTTCATTGTTGCTTCGACGCTTGTGTTTGTTGCGTCGTGGCCTGCCGTTGCCATCTCTGACTTCGGAGGTGCCAGGGTCGGTAGTGCTGTTGCTTCTACAAGCCAACCAGCTGTCTTCTCCCACGCAAAAGCGGGTCTTGAGTGTGGTAAGGGCTGCCATGGACTTCGGCTTTTCTTGGCCGAGGTGTCGGGTGAGCCATTCGTCACGGAGGCTATGTTTAAAGGCCGCGAGGGCTTCGGCGTCCGGACAATCGACGATTTGGTTCTTTTTAATTCAAAACCTAGTCTAGAGTTTGCGGGCTGGCTCTCCAGGTTGCTGGACTATATGACTAAGGTCATCAGCGTCCGGAGGCCGGACATAGGTACCTTGTAAGTTGTCTCTAAAGGCATCCTCCAGATCTTCCCAGCTACCAATGGAGTCCTCTGGGAGGCTGTTTAACCGGTGTCGTGCTGATCCTTTTAGTTTTAAGGGGAGGTATTTTATGGCGTGGAGATCGTTGCCGCGAGCCATGTGAATATGGAGAAGAAAGTCTTCAATCCATACCGCAGGGTCGGTTGTTCCATCGTATGCTTCAATGTTTATGGGTTTAAACCCTTCTGAGAACTGGTGCTGCATTACCTCGTCGATAAAGCATAAGGGGTGTGCTGCGCCTCTGTATCGGGCAACGTCACGAAGGAGTTCGGATGACATATGTATTCGGTTTTTGGCCCGGGTGAGGTTATGCCTGTCGCGCCAGGCTTGATGGCCGTCGTCTCGCGTTGGGGCACGCCCCCTTGATCCATAGATTGACCTGGCCTGGCCGGCTCTATTGTCCAGGTCCTGGCATAAGTCGTAGGTATAGCCCGGAGCTTCTACCTCTTTGCCTCGACGGCGAGGTGGTAGGGGCTGGTGTTCGGTATAAGTAGCCGCTTTATCTCGCCCATGTGGTGGTCGATCTGGTTCATCAGCGCGGTCATATCTTGACGGTATTGGCTCAATGGCCTCATCGTCGAATTGTGGTAGTAGCCGACGCTTCGGATAACTCTTTGTTGGGTGCTCGAGGCCGTATTCTTCGGCAGCGAGGACATGGGTCCACCTGTTGTTGAGGGTATCCTGTTCGGCTTGGAGCTGTTGCTGCTTCTTTTTTAGGCTTCTCGCAGTTGCGATTAGCTGATGCTTAAAGCGCTCTTGCTCGAGGGGTTCCTCCGGCATGATGAAGTCTTCGTTGCCGAGGTTGACATCGTCCTCGGGGATCGGTAGATAGTTATTATCTTCCGAGTCCTCATTCCTGACTGGCTCGTCGGGGTTAACTTGTCCATCCTCCCATTTATCCTGCTCGGACGCGGGCTTGACCGAGTCTTCGGGATCTTCGGCATCGTCCGGGGTGTCATTGTCTCCGGTGCCGGTGTTGCTTTTCTTTGCCCGGCACGATTTTGAGCGGTGCCGCTGACGTCGATGTTTTGGTGGTGCTTCAGCGGGCTTGTCCTCGAT
Source organism: Triticum aestivum (assembly GCF_018294505.1). Classification (NCBI taxonomy): domain Eukaryota; kingdom Viridiplantae; phylum Streptophyta; class Magnoliopsida; order Poales; family Poaceae; genus Triticum; species Triticum aestivum. The sequence continues at coordinate 190,396,464 of NC_057811.1, read as the reverse complement.
CGAATCTTTCCTACCTTCGTCGTCCTCCTCTTTGGGTGTATCCACCATATACACGTCATATGTGGAGGTAGCCGTCCAATGCCCGGTGAATGGCGGGTCTTGGCTTTGTTTGTCTCCGGCATCGTCGTCCATACCGTCGATGTCTTCGGAGGCATAATCTAGCATGTCGGTCAAATCCTCAACAGTGGCTATTAAGTGGGTGGTGGGTGGGACGTGAAATTCCCCGCTCTCAGCCCCTAGTCCGGGCTGGGCGTAGTTCGGAGGCGATACTTCCATAATGGCGAGGGATCGCATTAAGTCCAAGGCCTCGCTTAAGAGCGCCGGCCGGATGGGGAACCGAGGTCCTGCGGGGCTAGGCACGGTAGATTCTACCAGGCTGTGCTCACTAGACGCAGTCCTTGAGAGTTCAGAGTAGGTATCCAGAGGCGAGTTCGGCTCTCTGATGACAGGGAGAGTCCGGCTTGATTCCCGGCTTGCTGAAGATATAGTTGCCTCCGGGTCTCCAAATAAGAGCTCCGTAGGAGAACGGAGTCTGGTGGGTTTCCGAAACCCTTCTTGGATGAAGTGGCCCGCTCTGGATCTAAGGCTACGGCAGGGATGAAAGTTGGTCCTTGAACGGTGCCTGATGACGGGTCCAACGGGCTTCCTTCGGTGGTCGAGGCTATGAACCCTTCGAAGATCAAGTCTCCTCGGATGTTGGCGACGTAATTCAGGCTTTCGAATCTGATCTGATGACCAGGGGTGTAGCTGTCGATCTATTCAAGGTGACCAATTGAATAGGCATGCAGAGCGAAGCCGCCGAACACAAAAAGTTGACCGGGAAGGAAAGTTTCCCCGAAAACAACATCGTTGTTGATGATCGACCGAGCCATCGAACTTTCTGCCGACGACAAAGTGTAACTCTGAATGGAAGCACCAGTGTTGGTGTCAAAACCGACCGATCTCGGGTAAGGGGTCCCGAACTGTGCATCTGAGGATCGAAGGTAACAGGAGACAAAGGGGACACGATGTTTACCCAGGTTCGGGCCCTCTTAATGGAGGTAAAACCCTACTTCCTTCTTGATTGACTTTGATGAGTATAGGGGTTACAAGAGTTGATCTACCTCGAGATCGTAATGGCTAAACCTTAGCTGTCTAGCCTATATGAATTCTGATAGCCTCTACAGACTAAACCCTCCGGTTTATGTAGACACCAAAGGGGCCTAGGGTTGTACAGAGTCAGTTTACAGAGAAAGGAAATCATATATTCGGACGCCAAACTTCCCATCCACGCAAAGGAGAGTCCCATCCGGAAACGGGGGAAGGCCTTCTATCTCGTATCTTCACGGCCCATCAGTCCGGCCCATGTTACATAGCCCAGACATCCGAGGACCCCAAAATCCAGGACTCCCTCACTCGCCCTCTCCAGATCTAAACAAGACTTCATTGGCCTCTCTCTCTCTCCCCTCATTTATGGTCAAAGAGCCGGCAGGATCCGTCCGTCGGGAAGGGAAGGAGGCTTAACCTGTCGCCGTCAGCGGGGGAGGGAATCCACTACCGGCGCAATTGTTCTCTTTCACCCAACGGCGGCGCGAGAGGGCTTCCGACCCCTTCTTCCTTGCTTTCGTACATAGTGTGGGCAGATCGGCATCCGGCCGCCCACTGAGCCACACCCCGAGAACCTTAAGGTATAATTTACTTATTCCACATGCATTGCTCTAGCTGCATGTGGATTTTTCCGCTTCTGCACTTGAATCTACGTGTTGGATCAAACATGAAAGTAGTGGGGAAAGTTGTATAGCATGAATCTAGGACGTGGTTCAAAGAGGAATGGAAGGGGGGAAGGTAGTACAGACTGGCTATCCAACACCTATGTTGGTCGAAAAGGGAAAACAATGACAAACGCAGTATGCACATCTGTAACGAACTGATCTTTCTGCTGGTGGGAGATAAGGCAAGAGAGTTTGAGCAGGACTAGATTTGCTTCCCTCACATAGGGAAAGATGTCTAAAAATAACAATAATGGGACCAACACAAATATGCTCCTTGGTGGTTTGTTCTTTGTGGCAACAGACTATGCATCACCCCTTTATATGTCGGTAGATGCACATGGTGCTGGTGCGTCCACTCTCCCGTACAACTCTTTAGCTATTGTTAATCTCATAATGCCACTAGAAAATTGAAGCAATGCCACAGTTAAAAGCAAATTACATGCTTAACGAATTTTTTTTAATATAATTTCTCTGTTAATATGAATGAATGCCACTGTTTGAGAAATGCTACTGTATTACTTTCTGTCCCGTTTAGATAAGTAAGATGCTTCTTTTTGTGGGCTTCTATGCCATCCACCGTTATTGACCAGTAATTGTTTCCTTTGTACCTCTGTGTAAAGAGGGTTATCTACTTCACCTCATTGCTATTGCGACCTTTTGTTGCACCGCACAAAACACTTTTGCTATAAGAGTGTTTTGTGCGGTTCGACCAAAATGTCACACCGACAATGTTGCTTGATTGCTTGATCTTAGTGGAACTGCACAAGAGGAGATCTGACTTCCTATCCATGTTGGCAAATTTGTTTCAGATCTTCTTCTTGTGAGTTGTTTGAATTCCGCGTCATGGGAGGTCAGTACTAGCCTTCTTTCACATGATTGTGCAGTGTGCTTTCATATGTTGTGCTACTTATACGGTAATGTTGCTTGATTTTAGTGAACTGCACAAAAGGATACCAGATTTCTAATTTGTATGTGCACCGTAATATCCCATTGAGGTAAGATAATGATATTTCACAATTGTTGGCCTGTATTTTGCTACTATCATCAGAAAAGTAATGTTGTTGTTTATTGTTATACTTGTGCTCCCTAATTGACATGCCAAATCTTACATTGAAGGCGAAGCTTGTCTGTTATTGAACCAAGTGATGAAGGGGAAGAACAAGTGGAAAAAAGAACAAAAATCAACTCCCGCTGCTGTAATGAAGCACTGGAAATGTGATGACACAAGTAATGATATAGTTTTGCATCTTAATTTATTGCTATGGCTGGAACAAGCAATTTATTTTGCCACTATGATTTGATGCCACTCTATGTAATATGTAATTATCTCTACTTGTGCAAACAGGGATCTTGTTTGAAGATAACATATATTTTAGTGGAACTACACAAGAAGATGTTGGAAACATTAAACTAATCGAGGAGTTTATAGTAAGCATGGCAACCACAGTAGATAATAATGGATGGTTCCGAAGAAGTGCTTCATCTGCATGCTCTACACAAAAGCCTCCTGACAACGGTTGGTATCGGCCCACGGATTTCATCCATATGATTGAGCTTTGTCATCTCTATTGGTGTTGTGCTACTGTTTAGCTACTGTCGTGAGAAAGTGGTATTGTTTCACATGTTAATCTAAGCCGCTAATAAATTGATGCACCGTTTGCCACCGTTATAGCCACTCATAAAATTAAGTAATAATACAGTTCAAGTTGAGCTGCTTAATTTGTTTGGTATCATATCATTTCCTATGAGGACAATGAAGATGCATCTCTTTGTGACTATACATTTCATCAGTTGCTCCCTTTGATAATGTAATGGCTATTTTAAATATTTACTTTCCTTTTTTCAAGCAAACATGGATGCTAGCTTTTAGTTGTTCTCTTGTCTTTGCACAACATGATACTCCTCTAAAGAAGAATATGGAGTACGTGAAGTGCCTAGTTCCGATTATGCCAGGATGAAGAAGCCCAGCCTATCTTCTCATCAGAAGGAGCAGTTGAAGGATGGTTACAGTACTCCCCACAAGACCAAACTAACTTAAGCTCAGAAGGACTCACAGATTTCCATCTTTTTTGCTATGATGGGCAAGTACAATGTTGTTCTAGGATTCTTTCTAGTGAGTTCCATTTTTTAAATGTGTGCTCTGCATGGACCATGTAGGTGCCTGTGTAAACTGTAAATTTATAATACAGTTTGTTGTACTAATCACTTTTTTGTATTTATGCAAACAGGGGTGCTCAGCTTGATTTCAATGGGAACTACACAAAATATTCTGATGGTTCCTCCGCATTATACTCCATCATGTACAATACATCGAATATTCTCAAATAATTCATTTCCACCTCCAGCCACAAAATTTGCTACAAGAAAGGAGGTGCCTATGTGTTCAAGGCGTTGCAACATATAAAGGCAAAATCATACAAGCTACGTGCGAATTTGGTTGATTTTGGTGGAACTGCACAAAAAGAACAACTGGTTTATTTAGCACGAGGTGCCATGTCAATGTCCGAACTGATCGCAAACCCCGCCCATTCCACAATCGTAGGCATTTGTTATTTTGGAATGGAAAAACCTTGTCAAAGTTTGCTCATTGATGTACGCAAAAAGACACACATTTGATATTTTGGAATGGGACAACCTTGTCAAATTTTGCTCACTGATGTTAGCAAGAAGACATGCGTTTGATATTTTTGAATGGGACGCCCTTCGCTGTCAGCACATCGATTGATTTTTCTTTATTCTTTAGTTGTGAAGTAAATATTGGCTCTGACATGTGAATCACTGAGATGCATAATCATCAATTGTTTTGAATGTTCTCTATGAATTGCCAGGCCTGTTAGTTTGATTGCAATGTACAGGCACGCTAAAAAGTTGCTAAAACTTTTTGTACGTGTGAAACTGCTGCAAACGAGATGATCATCGTGCGTCCTGGGAATAATACTAGTACATATTGTGTTGCATGTTCATCCAATGCAAGTGATACAAGAATTCGAACTAATCAAACTCAATTTGTTCATACACGACCGGATTTCATATAGACATGTTGGATTTCATTACATTTCATGCATTCTTCAACTAAAAAAGGGGTGTGCTGGAGGTATAATTAATTAACCTAATATATGATCTCCGGAGCCCATTTCCCGTGTCCGGCTGAGCCGAACAGAAGCTCATTCTCCAGCACACCTCTCCGACTCCACGACGCCGCCAAGAAGCTAATTGGCCATCAATGCTCAACCCTCCAAGCTTGGCTTCAACCGGAGGGTAGCACTAGTGGCCTTACTTGGACCCGAGCGGCGGCGACCTACCGTGTTCCTCTTCCTCGTTTTCTGTGTGGCGCGGCCTCGTTGGCAGCGGGCGGGGCCTCGAAGGAGCTGGCAATGTCCTCTGTGTCATTACCGGCGAGGCAACGCCTAGGCTGAGCAGGGGAAATCCTCCCCCTCATTGCCGGCAGGGCGGGGCCTCGGCGGAGTCAGCGATGTCCTCTGCCTCATTGTTGGCGGGGCGGGGCCTCGGCGGAGCAGGGCCTCGCCGAAGCCGGCAAAATCCTCAGCCTCAGTGCCGGTTGGGCGGGTGATGAGGACATGACTACCTTGGATACGACCAAAAATATTGCATACATGCATATTTGTCAGGTGATCTCTAGTGCAAACTATTCAATAATCTATTTATGTTATCCAGAACAAAAATACTTCACACACTTTTGTGTTTTGTCTAATTGCAGGTGTATGGGACATTTGTACAATCCACATATGAAGATAAGGCAAAAGGAGAAGTTTAGGTTCTGTTCAAAAAGTCCTCTCACGTCACTTTTGGGCCAAGAGAAGATAGAGTCCAAGTCTCTCACGTTCTGGATTCAGATTCGGACTGCACAGACATGCCTGACTCAAAACGCCAACAACTTTTTCATACGGACTCCGAATTGGGTGATTCTTTTTTTTTTTGGAAAGTAGATTTCGTCATCTTTCCAACCCAACTGGATTCACCTTTAAATTCGTCCGGAGCGTTGAGATATGGACGAAACAATCTGACGCTGCAGCAGAATCCGAGTCAAACAACAAGTCCAAAGGTGTTGCATCACCTCCACTTGGGCCCATGAGCCTTGTACGACCTAGGGTTGGTTTTAGGCTGCCTTGGGACGTCCTCCCACCTCCTTGGCCGCCACCCCTTGCTCCTATATAAGTAGATCCATCTAGTAGCTTTTTCCTTGGGATTTGTTTAGTTAAAAGTTAGCCATTGCAACTTCGTGTACTTTGTTTGTGTCCAACGACCAGACCAAGACCGCTTACGGATCTCCATCATTATCAATACTTCATAAATATTTGCAATATTCAGATTGCATTATCATATTCTTGCTCGTTCTTCGATTGCTTGCAGGAATAGACCTTCGTGGTCAGGCTGATCGTGCTTCCGGCATCGTCAGTAACCTCAGGAGATTGGTTTAGCGATTGCTAAGGCGCAATGTCGTGCACGTTTGTAGTCGGATCGTCAAAGTCGACTCCACTAAATCGATAGTTACCATCTCATCGAAAGATCGGGACCCTCGCCTTTATCAGCGGGGCCTCGGCGTAGCCGGCATTTTCCTCCGCCTCGTCGTCGGTCTCACCAAACAGCTCCTCGCCCGCTTCGTCACCCTCTTTGTAGGCGGCCGCAACCTCCGCCACCCGCATGCAGTACTGCCAGCGCGCGAGGCGGCTCTCACGGGCGGAGCGGTACGACTCGAGCATCGCCTCCTGCTCCGCCCGCTCCGCGACGATCTGCTCCTCCGCTTGCAGGTGCTCCTGAAGGACATTGTGGTTGTAGGTGGCGTCGGCCTGCGCCTCCTGGAAGTGCTCCTGGCGCTTCTGCCTCACCGTGTCCATGTATTGGGCACGGGCCTCGCCGATGGTCATGGTGGAATGCACCAGCGAGGATGGCGCGGAGGAGGGGGTTGGCGCCGGATCGTCGAGTACCACGTTCTCCATTAGGACGTCGTCATCCTCTGGCTGCCTGCCGGCCAGCCAGTCGGCAGCAATGGCCGCCATCTCCTTCTGGTCTGTCGTCCGCTCGTCCCAAAGAGCATTGGAGCGCGAGGAAGCCATGGTGGGAGTGGTGTGGACAGGAGAAAGGGAACGGAGGTGGATGACTGCGGCTATGGCCGGCGCAATAGTTTATATAGCAATGGTGGGCGGTAGAGGGACGGATGGGTGGCGCCGGAGTAGCCGCCTCGGCAACCGCGTATCATTAATGTGGGTGGCAGACGGACTACACTTGTGTCATTTGAATGTGGAGCAATCTCCTGCACCGGGAAGCGGCGCAGGCGGCGCTGATCATTTCGGGCAGAAAGCGCGCGCGGGCGAGGGAGGCGGCCTGGGTGGGCTAGTGCGGTCAGACTCGTGCTTGGCAGCGGTCCAGTCCAGTAGCCGGACATGCTGGCTCGCCAGCGAGCTTGCCGAGCTGAGCGACGATAATCAGACGATGGACGTGGCTTCCGAGTAGGAGCCGGCGCCACCGCCCAAGCCGGTTCATGCTGTGTTCACCATAGAGCAGGTGCGGCCGCACTTCGACACCCTAATGGCAGAAGAGCTACCAGCACAGGAGGACCTGTGCTGCAACCTCTGTCTCCTCAACAAGCACCGGCTCGCGGAAGGACAAATCGCCGGCGAACAAGCGAACGACAATGCCGTCGCGGACATGTGGCCCTATGATCCTGGCTTCCTGAATAAGCAGCGAGCGTTGTATCAGATCATCCGTAGGGCCCACAAGGCCATCTCCGTCGTCCTTCGAGTTGTTGCGCTCGCCGTGGCGCCGCCGTCTCGTGTTGTCAACATGGTCAACGAACATGAGGAATCAGGAGATGACTTTAATTGGAGAGGATGATAGTGGGGACCCACCAGGGCCATAGCCGCACGTACGCAAGTGCCTCCTTGTTATATACAACTATTTTTTTTGCTTCCTCCTGGATTCCTGACATCATGGTCCCACACCATTGTCAACCTATATAGTCAATAAATGAGTGAATTGCACAAGGAGCGGCCGACAGCTGGGACCCAGCAGCTCGAGCAGTATTTGTGTTTTTGAGGTGTGAGTAGAGTTTTTCTTGAGCGATGTTTTTGTTGTTGTTCAGATGAGCAGGGTATCAACTGGGCGGGCTATGGCCCATTTAGCCCAGGCTATTATTTTATGTCGACAAAATATCCAGCCCAGATATTAGTTTTTTTCAAGCTGGAAATCGCTAGCCCAGCTATACTTTTTGTTGAGGAATACCCAGCCCAGGTCAACTTGTTATTCTCCGTCCCGCCGGGCTGCAAATCTTTCCTAGGAGGGATGCATTAGGCTTAAGAAGAAAATGGGCTGTAACTCTAAAAAAATTCACCAAACACGTAATTAGTTAAAAAAATATTATCATTGGATTTTTAAAATTTTAATTTCATTACTTGTTGCGCGTGCAATATTTCATTGGATTTTTACATAATACATATTTATTTTGAAATTATTATTTAAGCTGACTAGAAATTTCGGGTTAAAAATATTTCGGATCCCATCAAAATGTGGGAAATTTTTAATGAATTCTATTTTGAGCGGTTGGTTGAAATTATTAATCGTTGTCCTAGCTAGAAAACGGGTTGTAGTAAATTCCATTAGAATTCAAAAGTGGGTTGTACATTCTTACAAATCGCAAATGGGCTATATGTTCTCTGCCACACACTTATGGGCTTACTAAGTTGATGCGTACGCAAGGCTTTGTCAACTTATAGTCAACACACGGTTCTAGCAGCAGTGGCCGTTGGATGTCCATCCAACAGACGTGGTGCTTCTTCTTTAATCTCGGATATTCTTGCTTCAGCCGCCCAAACCAAGTATCGCCTGCTACCGCCTCCCGTGGCCAGCTATGTTGCCGCGCAGGACTCACCGGCCCACCCTACTCCCATCACTGTCTAGGCCATTCCTCTACTCACCAACACCTCCTGTTATTCTCCGGTGACGGTACCCTCACACCGCAGCCGAACCAGTGAACCCTGGTACTCCCCTCTACGTGGGCATCCACCTGCCTCATCTTCCCTGGCTCCACATCGTTCCCTTCCTAGGCCTCGCCGTTGTCCACCGCCTGGGTGCTGTCCGCGCGGCGTGGTCAACGAACGATAGCCATTGGAAGAGGACTCTACGCAGTGTGGCTGACAGATGGACCCACTAGCTACATCTTCGCACGCAAAGAAGTGCGTCCATATTACATGCAAAAAATATGGTTCTTCCACCTGACAGCTGGGACCCACCAGCTATATCTTCGCACACAAGGAAGTGCGTCCTTATCCTCCTTGACAGCTGGGACCCACCCGGTCGAAGCGTACATAGCGTTTTCTGTCTGGTGGCGAATGTGTATGTACATACTGGTCGATCGGTCTCTCTGCAATGATGAACCGTGACCTAGTAAGGAGCGGCATGTGTCGTAGTACAGGCGCGGACGTAGCATGTCACGCAGTCCCTTCTATATCGTGTACATGTACATACAGCCACGCCGAAAGAAAGTAAATACGGCTACATACATACATATGGGCGGGGTCTCGAACGCGTGCAGCGATGGCGTCCTGTTCATCGGCAGCCAACCGGCTGGGTCAGAACGGAGAAACTGCGTTGTGTTCATCGGGAGGTAACGGAATGCATCCTGTTCATCGGGAGCCAACCGGCTTGGATGGAACAGCCAAAACTAGGCCTAGCGTACTACAGAACGGAGGAAACAACCTTCTGTTTGACCGCCTACGGCCGAAACAGGATCCTGTTCACCGGGAGGGGTTTGGCGTACCAAAAAACGGAGGAAATTGACTTCTCTTCTACCTCCTGTGGTCGAAACGGGGTCCTGTTGATCGGGAGGGGTGTGGCATACCGCAAAACGGAGGAAACAGACTTCTCTTCGACCTCCTACGGTCGAAACGTGGTCCTGTTCATCGGGAGGGGTGTGGCGTACTGCAAAACGGGACTCCACGAGCTACTGTTCATCCACGATCTACTGCCTCGCTCCAGCCTCCATGGGCTACTGTTCATCCACCGTCGACCTCCTCCAGCCTCCACCTGCGACTGTTCCTCCACGGCGACTCCCTCCTGCCTCCACCAGCTACTATTCATCCACGGGCTCCTATTCATCCAGCCTCCACCGGCTACTGTTCAACCATCCCTCCACGGGGTCCTGTTCATCCAGCCTCCACCAGCTAGTGTTCAACTAGCCCTCCAAGGGGTCCTGTTCATCTAGCCTCCACTGGCTACTGTTCAACCAGCCCTCCACGGGGTCCTGTTCATCCACCCCCAACCGGCTCGATCGGGGTCCTGTTCATCCAGTGGCAATGGCCTCTCCTACCACGGGGTCCTGTTCATCCAACCCCCACTGGGAACTGTTCATCCAACCCCCAACAATGCTCACTGTTCATCAAGAGGCAACAGGTTCGATCGGCTTCAGTTAGCAGCAGTAGTGAAGGAATCGCTCGATCGGGTTTAGTTAATAGCCAGGGATCGATCGATCGCTCGGGTTTAGTAACACGTAGCCAGTGCAATCGCTCGGGTTCAGTAAGCGGACGCCTCGCTCGGGTTCAGTTAGAGCCCAACACCTCACACAGATGCGCGTAGTGTACGAGAGAGACGCGGAAACCTTCGTGCATCGCTCGGCCCCGACCACCCACCGTAACCGGGAACTCCCTGAAATTTTCCTCGCCCTCGCTTCTACCATGGTTTTTTCCGTCATTGACAGCCCAAAGAATGTCATCCAGTTGCGTCTCCGGCCCGCCCAGGATGAAAAGCCCATTTTCTGTCATGATTTTTTGTCATAGAAGTAGGAGCCCACCACATCTATGATCATACCGGGTTTTGTCACAATTATCGTCATAGAAGTGTCATAAGCATGACAGACAAAGATTCGTTCACCCAAAATGTCACGGATGTGTCTTTTTTTGTAGTGCGCGATGGTTGCTATGGAGGGGACTGCATCGTAGGGGTGGCCCCTTCCGGACGACCAGCAGCATGGGCCGTTGTTGTTGTCTCGGGAGGCCGTGGCGGGTCAACTTCCCGCGATCCTCCTGCCTCGGGGAAACCAATCAGGCTATGAATGGTGGCTCTCCACTCATCCATCTAATCGGCTGCTGGCAGAAACCCCAATAGTAGCTGGGCCCGCATGATGGCCTCCGAAGCGGTGCTTGGCTTGGATGTTGATGAAGATCGTAACGTCGCCTGACTCCTGATGGTGCTGGTAGTGTTCGTGTTGTGCTCTCGTCGCCGTGAGCCAGTCGCCAAGATGGTGTGGTGACGGCGTGGAGGTGCTTGTGGACCAGCGGCTCCGTTTGGTGCATTGGCTGGGTCAGCTGGCTCCAAGGGTGGTGCATGCCCTGCGGTCGCGTCCGCAGCGGGGGCGGCCGGAGGGTTGCGATTCACCGCAGAGCGAGTGCCACCTCTGTGGTTGTGCCCTTCGGCCGGCCAGAGAGGTGCAGACAGAATGATCTCTCCACTCATACCTCGTAGAGCGTGGCTGCTGGATGCTGTTGGTGTTGTCCTTCTCCGGTACCTCATGCTCCTATTTCGGCCACAGGGGAGGTGGTGATGATGTCGCCTGCGTCGGCCACATCCCCCGCAGCATCCACATCCCCAGGCGTCCCCGTAGCCCCTGTGGCATCGGTGGTTCTTCTTGGGCGCCATGGACGATGGAGCCGTCGATGAAGATGACATGCTACGTACGCTTCTCGAGTTCGCGCAAGCGCTTCCCCCTAACTGGCGCGACAAAGATGTCATGGGAAACCACGTCCACCTATGGGGCCATGAGCCTCTTGTGGTTAGGCATGGGGGATGAGCACGTTGCACAAAGAGCGGAGAGCGTCACGCATCACGATAGAGATCACACGGGCAATTTTACCCAAGTTCGGGCCGCCGCGAGGTGTAAAACCCTACTCTTGCGTTGGTGGATTGATGGTGGAATGTGGTGGAAACGCAACGCTCCAGCCCAGCAGGGTTGCCTCGGGGCAAGAGCAGCTATGCCCGTATGAATGTACAAGGGTCCGGATCCTTTGTATGGTTGCCATGGGGCTCCTTTTATAGATAAAGGGGTTACCACAATGGCAAATCAGTCATTGTGTACTGATTAGATAGCAAACAGTGATATCATACCTAACTCTGCAGACAAGGCAGAGCGCATTAAATGCGTCGCTTAGTGTCACATCATGGCCTGCCCAGCAAGCCTTGCCGGGCTGCTCAGCCACCTTCTCTCCTGCCTGCATGACACGTCGCTGGACGGGTGTCATTTGGAGGTGATTTCCATAGGAAGTGGCTACCATGTGGCAAAAAACAGCCACTTAGTCACTTGGGGGCTTGCCACCGCACCGATCGATGACGTGTGTCGCTGTGAGGTGGTGTGGTGGAGACTTAGCGGGGTAGTTTGCCTCCGTACGCCCCGGCAGGCCTGCCGAGACGGTCTTGAGGCTTTCTTTCCGGGGTAACCTTGACCTTGCCAAGGTTGCCTGCCCGGCAAGGGAGGTTTTCCCTTAGTGGCGTCTTGCTCCTTTTGCTTGTCTTGGTCTTCTTGATCTGCACTCTGACTCTTCAAAGAGTTGATCACTTGTGCTTGGTCTGGTCTTGGATGTTGCAATCTTGATCTTAGGCATGTGCACGGTCTGGGCAACAGACCCAGGGTTTGTTGTACCGACACAGGTTTTGCACATATATAAACTAAGATGGTAATTGTGCTGTCAATTCCATCCAATTTCAAATTAGAAAGTGAAGAGTCGGTTCAAAATGTCAATAGCATAATTTGTCATTGTTCATAATGCGGGGAGCTTCACCACACTACTGAATTACCATGTCAACAAAAAAAAGCATAGAGGAAGGGCAAAAGACAATCATTGTATCTATTTTGGTTAATGTGCATGGCATGTTGTTCATATCATTAGCCACATCAATAAGATAAAGCAGGAAATGACAAGGTGCAAATGTGGGCTGCTTCACCACCCACTGGATTATAGATCAACAAAAACAAGCAAACATGCATGGCTAAAGAAAATCATTGGATCTGTATTGAGTAATGTGCATGGTATGAACAAGGAATTTGGTTTTACAACTAAAACTTGGAACTTACAGTTGTTGCAGACGTGCATTTGGATAGAAACAGCAAACTAAACAGCAGTTGACGATAGGGAGTATGAGCAAATTAAATAGCAGTTGAGGATAAAGGCTTTAGAAGGACTGACTTACATTAACAGTTAACACCGGCTCTATAATGCCCTTCTCCATGTCAAGGGAAGGATAACTCAACAATTTCAGCACACAATCTTCTTCATAAGCATTGCATGTACTCTACATTTTGTAGAGAGTAATTATAGATATGATAATACTGGAAGGGATAGAGGATAATGAAGATAAGATGTAGATTGATGCTACATAATCAACTACCTATCCCTGTAAGTACAAGCGTTATAGGACAAAATGTGCTGATAAGAGCAATGGGCTACACTTCTGCACTCGCATTGTCTGTGTATTGAGCATTTTGGTAAGATTAAATATAGATCTGATATATTTTAGTAAATGGCGGGCGAGGAAGATAAGATGCAGAATGCTACACAATGAACCAATCCCTCCTTCCCATAATATAAGAGTGTTTTGTACACTGGTGCGTACAAAACACTCTTGTATTATGGGACAGAGGGAGTAGTTGTTAATGTAAGTACAGTGATAGAAGATGTTTGATCCTTACAAGAGGACTGCAGAGCTAAACCTCTTCAAAAGCATCGGCTTGATTCTAAATTTATGTAAGAGTCGATACAGATCTTATAATGTCCACCAAATGGAGGATAAGGAGGTTAACATGTGCAGTGATGCTACATAATCAACCAGCTATGAAGGTAAGTATGGTCATACAGGGCAAGAGATACTCACAAGAGCAATGCAGTGTGCAGTATAGTTGCGAGATTATGTGGTCCCTTGAGAATGAATATTCTTCTGCAAAAGTTTTCATACAAGTGAGATGGTAAGGTACTTGCAGAAATGTAGTTCAAATTGTGATGTCATATCATAGACAGTACCTGACGCTGCAGATGAGACCAATGTGTAACAAGATTATTCCAGTCACTATCTAATAAATGTAGGATCGGAGACTTTACAGAAATTTCGTTTAGAGGCTTGCCATCGAAGTGTGCTTGCCTCAGGTAGGAACGATTCCTCATCAACGAGTGCCTGAAAAGCACAACCAACCCTTGATCGTCTTGAATATCCAGTTTGGTCCTCGCCTATTTAAAAGAATGAAATCTTGTGTCTTCTGTCAGCAGAAACATATGCAGTAATTACCATGAATAACATTAGTACATTACTTAAGCATAAGTTGCGAAGGAATATTGGAAATTGTTCATTGTCTGTGGTATAATCTTTCCATGAAGGAAACATGCGCACAAAGTTCCTGACAACAATATAAGCTTCATCTTTTAAACTGGGAAGAAGTGGAACAGGGGTCCTATTTGCTGCAATTAGGGCTCTCTCTCTCGTTCTAAAAGGGATTTGGCAACTGGATTTGGTGTACTCTTTACTGGAATGGTGGGTTTTTGTGTCGTAGAACTGGTGCTATGTCAACTGGAATCATCATATTCTTTGCTATAGTTGGGGTCTGCTGAGTTGGGGCATCAGAGATGGCTAGTGTAGTAGGGCTAGAGTCTGCTAGAGTTGTGGCCGTGTTTTCTGGGTCTGGTGATATTGCAACTACACCTAATGGGCTATTTGATTTATCAGGTGTCACTACCTTTTCCAAATACTTTGTTCGTGCTCCATCACGATCAGCAATCACCCTCTTCCTTTTGAACGTCAGATACACAAGAACATCATTTGAATGGATAAGTATGGTATGATGACAGATGGAATATGTACTGAAAACGGATAGGCAGGGCGTATTCACATACACGATGTGTAAACTAAGCAAATGGCAGTGCAACAAAGTAGAAGCAATGCAAAGCATCAGTCGCAAGATATGTGCGACCAATATAACCTTGCAAAGTTAGAGCAAGCACCTTGATGGGTGAATAAGATTGGGCATCTGCCTCTGACTCCTCCACTAGGGAGATACATTGACTTAGGTCTCCCTCTAGCTCAGAATCATTGTAAGGATCATATTCTGAACATGAATATGTAGGTGGAGAGTGTTTCCATTGCATTGCATCCAGACTGGATCTCAGTCCCTTAATGCCAAGTTTGACGGCCATGGCATTGTTCTGCTTTATTCTTTTCATGCGCACAAGCTCATAATCATTACGATGTTGTTCAGTATCTGAGATTCATGAAAACATAAAATGTAGTTAGATAATCTATGGAATGCATTGCAGATTCAACTCGAAGAGTGTCTCCCTACAAACCCCTACTTATACAAAGTTCATCCCCCAACCGTGCTAACTAGACCACACATAGAAATACAAACCTCTTATGTCTCTATAAGGGGCAGACACACATTCCAAAACTGAAGTAGAAACATTAGAATCATACGAAATTTGTATTTGAACAAATAAACTAAAGAATTATGACTGGCATAATGTTTAGCTTCAAGGGTGGAGTGCTGGTAGTGCGACACAAAGCAAGTAGGCAGATTGTATTCCATGTAAAACATCGTAGTCTATGTAAAAGGTGGATATGACACTTTTCTTTCTATACAATGTAGTGTTCGTTGCCCACACATGATGAAAGAGATCACATAGAGAAATACTATTCACTCATGTATGTGGTTCCAGTATTTTGAAACAGGGTGGTCCACCCTAAAAGAATATTGAAAACAAATATGAAAAGGCAAGCATAGAGGTAGTGAATCAACCATTACTTGTGAGCTACTAGGACAAGTATGCAGAATTATAACTGCAGTAACAGACCGTCCAAAATGTGAACCAAGGAGTTGGTCTAGCACTTATTGTTTGCAACTAATCGAAGTGAATAGTTGGATATCATATCGAATGAGTAAGAAAGACAAGTAAAATTGTCACCAAACCTGACCTGTAGTAGTAATCTGGGTCAATGTCACTATGACCAACAATCCAACATGACTAGTGTCTGTTCCTAGGGCCGGAATTTTGAAACCCTGTGAACTTTACAGGTACTAAAGATTACTGAAATATCTGAACCATTAAGTGTAGGTAGCACTCAGTACACAACAAACCCTAATGACAGTCCTGCCTAATAAGTAATGAATCAATTAGAAAATGGGTGATGGGGAGTAGTTGTTGAGTGTTGAGGGCGTATCTTAGGATAAATCGGGTTGGCTTAGTGGGTGCTGCACGCGTGAGCCCTAGACGGACTGGGAAGGTAGGCACGGCGGCGTGCCCGGGCAACGGTGACGCTGTTGGGCGAGCGGCTCCTGGCCTCCTGTTAGTCCGGCATCACCTAAAGTCATGTCGTCCGGGGACGGCAAGTCGCCAGCGAGGCAGGCGGCTGGGGGCGAGTAGATATCGGAAGCGCAACAGTAACAGAGGGGAATCGGGGTCTGGGCTGACCCAAAATCCCAGGGTGGGCCGCGACCCACCGTGGCCACCCTGTAGGTCCACACACCAGCGGCGTACATGCATTTTTGAAACTAAATTAGGAACATTTAGCTGACCAATTAAACGACTATGCTTTAATTATATCAGATTCGTATTTGAACAACTATGCTTGTTTAACTTGATGCTTGGAGTGGTGCTATTATGACACAAAGCATGTAGGCTGATCGTATAGTGATCATAAAAGGGGGTAAACCCTAAGCATGATCAATTAAACCCTATTATGATCGTGCCATGGTAGATTTCAAGCTGCAAACCGCAAAAATGATACTTAGCAACCATTGTTTGCTTCGAACTAAGAACTAAGATTCTAAGAGCTGAAAAGAAAGTATAGTAACCAAGTTACGATCTATTTTCTGGTTGAGATCAAAAAGTTGAGCAGATATGAAGTAGTACCACCTCTCTTGCGGCGCCATGTAGGCATCTGGGGTGTGATGGTTGTCGGTGGCGTGGAAGCAGATCTGCGACGGTAGATGGATGCATTGGGGGATAAGTCCCGTTGCGGTGGACGAGAAGGTCGCCGGAGCGGCCCCGGCAAGGAGGACGACGTCGCCGATGAAGCGAAAGGACGCGATGCAAGGCTACTGGTCCATCGTCGTGGATGAGAAACATCCATCTCTAGCAGTGGACGACGCGGTCTTGGTAGGCGCTCCAGCATGGTGGAGGACGACAGTAATGGATGGGGTGGCGGACGGAGGAGTGATGTATACTACACAACCTTCTCCTTGTAGATGTTGTTGGGCCTCCAAGTGCAGAGGTTTGTAGGACAGTAGCAAATTTCCCTCAAGTGGATGACCTAAGGTCTATCAATCTTTGGGAGGCGTATGATGAAGATGGTCTCTCTCAAACAACCTTGCAACCAAATAGCAAAGAGTCTCTTGTGTCCCCAACACACCAAATACAATGGTAAATTGTATAGGTGCACTAGTTCGGCGAAGAGATGGTGATACAAGTGCAATATGGATGGTAGATATAGGTTTTTGTAATCTGGAAATATAAAAACAGTAAGGTAACTAATGATAAAAGTGAGCACAAACGGTATTGCAATGCTTCGAAACAAGGCCTAGGGTTCATACTTTCACTAGTGCAAGTTCTCTCAACAATAATAACATAATTGGATCATATAACTATCCCTCCACATGCAACAAAGAGTCACTCCAAAGTCACTAATAGCGGAGAACAAACGAAGAGATTATTGTAGGGTACGAAACCACCTCAAAGTTATCCTTTCTGATCGATCTATTCAAGAGTCCGTAGTAAAATAATACGAAGCTATTCTTTCCGTTTGATCTATCCTAGAGTTTGTACTAGAATAACACCTTAAGACACAAATCAACCAAAACCCTAATATCACCTAGATACTCCAATGTCACCTCAAGTATCCGTGGGTATGATTATACGATATGCATCACACAATCTCGGATTCATCTATTCAACCAACACAAAGAACTTCAAAGAGTGCCCTAAAGTTTCTACCGGAGAGTCAAGACGAAAACGCGTGCCAACCCCTATGCATAAGTTCACAAGGTCACTGAACCCGCAAGTTGATCACCAAAACATACATCAAGTAGATCACGTGAATATCCCATTGTCACCACAGATAAGCACATGCAAGACATACATCAAGTGTTCTCAAATCCTTAAAGACTCAATCCGATAATCCGATAAGATAACTTCAAAGGGAAAAAATCAATCCATTACAAGAGAGTAGAGGGGGAGAAACATCATAAGATCCAACTATAATAGCAAAGCTCGTGATACATCAAGATCATGCCAAATCAAGAACACGAGAGAGAGAGAGAGAGAGATCAAACACATAGCTACTGGTACATACCCTCAGCCCCGAGGGCGAACTACTCCCTCCTCGTCATGGAGAGCGTCGGGATGATGAAGATGGCCACCGGTGAGGGCTCCCCCCTCCGGCAGGGTGCCGGAACAGGGTCCCAATTGGTTTTTGGTAGCTACAGAGGCTTGCGGCGGTGGAACTCCTGATCTAGGTTATTTTCTAGAGGTTTCTGTATTTATAGGAATTTTTGGCATAGGTCTCACGTCAGGGGGGGTCTCCGAGTCGTCCACGAGATAGGGGGACACGCCTAGGGGGGTAGGGCGCGCCCCCACCCTCGTGGACGGCCCGGGACTCTTCTGGCCCAACTCTTTTACTCCGGGGGCTTCTTTTGGTCCATAAAAAATCATCAAAAAATGGCACGTCAATTGGACTCAGTTTGATATTCCTTTTCTGTAAAACTCAAAAACAAGGAAAAACAGAAACTGGCACTGGGCTCTAGGTTAATAGGTTAGTCCGAAAAATCATATAAAACATCCAAGATTGATAGTATAATAGCATGGAACAATAAAAAATTATAGATATGTTGGAGACGTATCAAGCATCCCCAAGCTTAATTCCTGCTCGTCCTCGAGTAGGTAAATGATAAAAACAGAATTTTTGATGTGGAATGCTACCTAACATATTTATCAATGTAATCTTCTTTATTGTGGCAACAATATTCAGACCCATAAGATTCAAGACAAAAGTTTAATATTGACATAAAAATAATAATACTTCAAGCATACTAACCAAGCAATTATGTCTTCTCAAAATAACATAGCCAAAGAAAGCTCATCCCTACAAAATCATATAGTTTGGCCATGCTTCATTTTTGTCACACAAAATGCTCCCATCATGCACAACCCCGATGACAAGCCAAGCAATTGTTTCATACTTTAGCATTTTCAAACTTTTTCAACTTTCACGCAATATATGAGCGCGAGCCATGGACATAGCACTATAGGTGGAATAGAATATGATGATGGAGGTTGTGTGGAGAAGACAAAAAGGGAGAAAGTCTCACATCGACGCGGCTAGTCAACGGGCTATGGAGATGCCCATCAATTGATGTCAATGCGAGGAGTACGGATTGCCATGCAACGGATGCACTAGAGCTATAAATGTATGAAAGCTCAACAAAGGAAACTAAGTTGGTGTGCATCCAACTTGCTTGCTCACGAAGACCTAGAGAATTTTGAGGAAGCCCATTGTTGGAATATACAAGCCAAGTTCTATAATGAAAATTTCCCACTAGTAAATGAAAGTGACAAAATAAGATACTCTCTATTATGAAGATCATGGTGCTACTTTGAGGCACAAGTGTGGAAAAAGGATAGTAACATTGCCCTTCTCTCTTTTTCTCTCATTTTTTTGGGCCTTCACTTTTTTTATTTGGCCTTTCTCTTTTTTTGGGCCTTCTTTTTTTTATTTGGCCTTTCTCTTTTTTTATGTGCTCACATGGGACAATGCTCTAACAATGATGATCATAACACTTGTATTCATTTACAACTCAAGGATTACAACTCGATACTGGAACAAAATATGACTCTATATGAGTGCCTCCGGCAGTGTACTGGGATGGGCAATGAATCAAGAGTGACATGTATGAAAAATTATGAATGGTGGCCTTGCCACAAATACGATGTCAACTACATGATCATGCAAGGCAATATGACAATGATGAAGCGTGTCATAATAAACGGAACGGTGGAAAGTTGCATGGCAATATATCTTGGAAGGGCTATGGAAATGCCATAATAGGTAGGTATGGTGGCTGTTTTGAGGAAGATATAAGGAGGCTTATGTGTGATAGAGCGTATCATATCACGGGGGTTGGATGCACCAGTGAAGTTTGCACCAACTCTCGAGGTGAGAAAGGGCAATGCACGGTACCGAAGAGGCTAGCAATGATGGAAGGGTGAGAGTGCGTATAATCCATGGACTCAACATTAGTCATAAAGAACTCACGTACTTATTGAAAAAATCTACAAGTCATCAAAACCAAGCACTACGCGCATGCTCCAAGGGGGATAGATTGGTAGGAAAAGACCATCGCTCGTCCCCGACCGCCACTCATAAGGAAGGCAATCAAAGAACACCTCATGTTTCAATGCTAAGGATTCTGATCAACAGAAAAAAATCTAAGCGAAGGCACCTTTCTCTGTATGGAAAAAGGAAGAAGATGCTGCTTCGGCTTCCGTTTCTAGCTCTGCTTGAGCTGCTTCGTCTGTTTCTCTTGATGTGGGTGTCTGTCTTTTGAGATCTCTTCTCTCACTTTCGGAGCACAGTTGGTCCTCAATTTGAAAACCGACAAAGGTGACTTCTTCCTTATTCACGCCTTGATGCACCTTTTTTCGTGTTCAATCTCGCCTGAGAGCAGTGCATCGATACAACAGAGTTCTTATTCTTACCCTTCAAAAGATCGGGAAAGGTCATTCTAGGCTCTTTATCAGATGTCTCATTCCATCCTTTACCTTGTGCCATGCATGATTCCTAGATCGATTGAATGCTCAATTCGAACTTTAGGAACGTAGTCCCTTTGGCCACACAGGAAAAGGTTCATTGGTTTATTTGAAGTAGTGAAACTAATCAACCAAGCGAAGCAAAAGAGGTACAAGTAGTGATTATTATTAAAAGATTGGAATGCTATTAAGCATAACGAGACGCTAGCTCACGTTGGCATCTTTCAACCTTTCGGATAACTTCTCTCCATACTAATCAAGAAGAGCAGGGAGGTTTTTCTACCATTAGCGAGTAGTTCCCTCTCCATTTTGCAATACAAATATAAGATCACTGTTATTACGAGTGGTGAAAGCAAAAGCAATAGTTGCATACTAGAATCCCAGTAAAGAAGAGTGATTTTCGTCAGAAAGAAGAAAAGCTGGAGGAATGCGATCCAGAAAAAAAGGGAAACATTGCACTTTTTTTCGTTTGCAAGTAGTTGAAGAGGGAATCCACTACCAAAAGAGAAAGAGTTCAGCTGCCCTGATTTCTCGAAGGGTAAGAATAAAATAAGAAGTCTCTTGAGCAGTGAGGAGCACAACGATTTGTGCTCTGAGCGATAGAGGTCAAAGGTGCTACTAAAAGGGGGCAATGAGATAACAGCTTGAAACAATAGGAGAGAAGTGGTAGCTTCATGTCGGGGCGAACTGAAACATCTTAGCCGTAGAAAACCTTCCCTTTTCAAGTCCTTGCTATCCCTCTCGCTCTACCCAACTATCTATAATGGGGCAGAGAAGGATAAGCAAAGTAGGCGCATGAATATTTATTAATTAAGAGTTTTCGAGACTTCATTCTCTTTTTAGTTTTGACTCTGGGTCCGGTACAGGTTGACGCGGAGGATAGGGATGGGAAAAGAAGCCCTAGCTTTGGGAAAGACCGGATCATAACATGAATTTCAGGGCATACTTAGTAGATGCAGATCTTGGTACTCTTTCTTCCCCAGATGGGGAATGGGCCAAGCCGATCCGTTGTTGGCTCTGAAAGTGCATTTGCTAGTTCGAAAGAAGCTGAATCCGGGTGCAAATGGGATTCAAAATGATTCTTATGTTTCGTAGCATGCTGCACAGACTCACTTGGTAAATAGCCTTCCCTAAAAGAGGCAAGGTGCTCACACATGAAATTCCCTTTTGAAGGATATCCTATTTGACTTTTATGCCATACTTGGGCAAAGCCATCGAGACTATATCCATCACCAGGAAGAAGAGAAGCGAAGCCATAATTTCTTTAGGATAAGCCTGAGATATCTAGTACAGTAACAGTGGTCGAATTGCTGCATAGCCCCCCTAATACGAATTTGGCAAATCCTCGTTCTAAAGTTAGCACACCATTGAGGTAAGTAAATATTAGTAGGCACACAGGCAGCCCGTTGCAAGGAAGGAAAGAGCAAGAGCTAGGGCTAAGTGCTCGAGTTACGGTTGTTGACTCGGAATTGTAAGCCGAAGAAGCATTCCTGTGACCTGGCCGTATGAATGGTTTCTTTCTCAATACCAGAGCTAAATAATTAGGCATCAAAATTCAAAGAAGGTTTGCCTTCACTTCAACCATAACCATTGACGGAAGATTCATAGCTATGAATATTCCCCTCCTCATTTGCTGAAAGCACTTCCTATAGCGAACCAGGCAAGGAACATATCGAGTAGGCTAGTACCAATTCCTCCACATCAAGAGCAAAATAGGCATATGAATCTTAAGTAGGAAATTCCTTCATCTCAGATGAGGTAGGTAATCTACCATAATTTATTTCCATTTCCAGGTAAGATGAGCGGAGACGAGTTTATCAGCACCGATACCCCCACGCATCGTGGCCGGTTCCCTCGGGGGTAGAAACTTAGCTTGGAGAAAGATCCCGTTGATCTTCGGGCTGGCCCTTGCCTATTGAAAGTATGGTGTCTCATAAATGCTTTGTTAATGCCTCTTATTCGTAGGATCGGTCCAAAGCGCGCCTGAGTTGACGTTGATAGACTTGTGCGTGCTCTGCCGCTCGTAACCTTTTTTTCTCCCATCGATCGAATTGAGGAGGTCAAGTTTCGAGAGCAGAGCCTCTCGCTTCTGATTATCAGTCATATCGTCGTCAAGTAGAACGCGCAGGGAAGGAATCATCGAGTTCACTGGGAAGAATGGCGTCCATGCCAACAACTAAGGAGAAGGGGACCAGTGGCTATACAGATTGACGTCCGATAAGCCCAGAGAGCCTCAAGATGGCGATCTGGCCAGTCTCCTCCGACTCAAAAGTGTTTGTAACTATGGTATGGGTCTGGTCTGAAGACCAATGGGTCAAAAAAGGGGATATCCTCTTCTTTGGCTACACCAACTAATGTAGTAGATTGCATTCCCGGAGGACACTTTCTCCATTTCGTCGGTACTGGTAACAACGGATCTTGACCTCGTTTCTTTTTCTTGTTATTTGACTTCTTGGAATGGAATTCTTCTCATGATAGTCACACAAGCAAAGGAGAAGAAGATGGGTCCCGAGGGAACTCTTTTTCTTCTATTCTAAGTTTTGATTGCACGAGCAGCATAACAACATAACAGTTTTGTGTAAGGAAGTAAGGAAAGACTCCTTTCTGAAATTGAAGGACTTAATTAGCCTGTCGTATATAACAGATAATGAGTCTCAAAGAGAGTTTCCAATGGGTTACATCAAGTTCCATTCCCAGTATGCGAAATCAGTAAACACGAATATCTGTATATAAGAAACTTCTATTCCAATCCACAATCGGTCCAACAAGGCAACTGTCGTCAACTAGATCAATCAGGAATAAGCAATATGTCATACCCTATCTGTCATATTTGCTTTTCAGTAAAGGGTACACACGACTTTATTTTTACTTATTCAATTCACTGTCTTGCTAAACACAAATCCTTCTTTTCTTGTATAGACGAAATAAAAATGAGAACTAAGTAGGTTTCGACCCATTAAAGGAGTCAATGGCACGCACACAAAGCAGGAGGAAATCGGTACCCCGCGAGGCTGGCGAAGTCGGCACAAGAAGTAGGCGGAGTAGAGGCAGAAGTTGCGGGCTCAAGTGCGGCTAAATCGCAATCAATATTCCCGTCTGGGGTTGGCGGAGTTGGTAGAAAGCACGGTTGGCGATAAGCTGGTACTAGTTTCATTCTTTCTATTCCAAAATCCAATACCCGGAACTGGTAAATCAAACAATGTAGGCACACGTTGGCACAGTTCTGTAAATAAGAGATGTCTCATCCGGTTGAGATGTCGCAATCAGTCTTTCTCTTCCTTTCTTAGTAGCAGATCCAACATGACTGTATTAAACCTTAAGCAATCAGGGTTAAGCTAGCTCATTGCCTGAAAGTGGAGCTCGTATTATACACCTTGACCCCCACCTTTGTTGAATCCTTCCTCCATATATATTGTTATATAAGAGAAGTCCCATAACTGCCTCATTCAGATCGATTCCAGTCGCCGCTACGGTCACATCAATCCGTTATGGCTCGGACCCTCTTAGCAGCTGGATCCTTCGGGAAGCCATAGTAGGGATTACGTCAGTACATTCTTAGGCGAGCAGTGGGTTATATCACCCCTATTTTGTTTTTGACCTTCTTTCTTTTTTAGGCATGGGACCAAACCAAGGTTGATCGAAGTTGAACATTCCTATGGAACTCCCCTTTAGACGACTTCTCTGCGCTTGCCCAGCACCTTTCATTTTATGGACCAGGACCAATTTCACCTCAGACCATGGTCAAGTCATAACTGACTGGATAAGGTTCTCTCAAGGACCTGCAAAACTCTCTAATGCGGATGATCAAAGTTGCTTCAGATGTGTATGAGAAGGAAGCGTCTCACAGGACTCTTAGATAGAAACCAGCATAGTCTATGAATTAGCATGAACAGTTTGTTGAAGTTGGTTGCACTCGTAAAGCGAGCGTGAAGAGAGCCGCGAAAGAAGCCCACGGAACGGAGCGGTTATTTTTCCTGACTAGCAAGTGGACAGGCTCAGATGGCGTAGCTGATGTGTCATGCTAGGTATCTTTTATTGGCCAAATCAGGCAGGATAGTCAAGGAAGAAAATAGACCATAAGCCATCCTTTATCTTTTTTTCTAAGAAAGGAACAATAAATAGCTCATAGTTTCCTTGCAACTACCCTAAGATTTGTTCTTCTATCATGAGCAAGAGTTTACTTTGTTGTCGATGCAGGCAATAATAGATAGATTTTTGTACATAGTTGGGCCCAGGCTAAGAAATAAATAATAAATGGATTCCTCCCCCTTTAGCATATGCTTATGTCGCACTCCTATTTTGAATAAGCTTATGGGCAAATACTATAATATGCTTTTCTCCATTCGGAGATTTATATTCTGTCTCCTTATTTTTGAAAATAAGTTTTTAAGCAAGTGAGCAAGCCATACCATTCATCCTCCACCTCCTCGTCCATGAAGTCCGTTGACTTTCTTTTTCCGGTAAAGGCAGCATATGCCTTAAGAGCCTATTTTTCCACATCAAGAGGAAAGTCCCACACACAACCCCAAAAGAATAAACTGGATGGACCCCTATTCGCGCGCCTATGGACCGATGGTTCCCAACTAGTAACTAGTGCCCCCCCTATGGACCACTCCTATGTAACTCCAACAGAAAAGGGAGACAGAATATAAATGGAATATTATGGGCTTGCTCACCCTAAGCAACTGAAGGAAACTCGTATAGAAATACAAGTTTTGCTTCCGCATAAGAAAGGTCGCTACAAAGCTGGCTCACAGCAGTTCTCTCCTCTAGAGTGTAAAATCATGGATGGAGCTTGATGCAGCAGCCACTAGATTCCTACCTTTAGTGCTTGCCAATGGATGGTCCTTCTTTCCCTTCCGATACAAAAAAATGATTAATTGGCCTTCTCACTAGTGGTCTCAATCCTTGACTCCAGTATGTATCTCATATCAGGTGCCCTACTCCTTTTTATAGATAGATGCGTTTGGAGACTGATAACGCTTGTGATCTCTTTCTTTTTCTATTGGTTAAGGAATGCTAATAATGAAATAACTAATAGAGCTGCCAATGGATTTCATGTCCCTCTTGATCTCCATTCTCATTGGACGTTTTGACTTAGTAGCTATGTGATTTTTCACTTTGATCCGCGTACTTTATTTCTTCTTTCACTACTTCCTTTCGTCTCTCTTCTTCGGGCCCTGTATTGGGAACCATTATTTTCCCGGTTCCCGTTAGAATAGCATTCCTTCCATTCTGCCAACCAACCATATCTCTTATCCCTAGCTCGGCTCTTTTAGAACCAATTTCCATCTTTCCACTGACAGCTGCGAAGAGCTCCCCTTCACTAGGTATGGTTGTTTTTGGTTCATAATGGTGGTCTAGGAGAACCCGAAACTAGAGCACACACGGGATATGCATTTTTTTATGGTTTGTGATTGTTGCAACCACCTTTCTCTTTTTTGTACTTTATCAGATATTTCATAAAACGAACTCTCTATGGATCCCCACCATAGAAGGGCAACAAGAGCTAATGGACTCGGTTAGGGCAACAGATGATAACGACTCGTCAGGTTCGAACTGGCATTATTTATATACTAAGACCTATATTCCATGAAGGAGTCGCGAAACTTCTGTTAGGTTCTTATCTGAGATTCCGTCTATACTGAGCATATGTTGGTTTAGAATTGCTCGGGAATTCATTGATAGTGACTTTTGAAGTTCTAGGTTTTCTAGTCTACTCCTCTTTTTTCTCGATCGAGCCGCTTTCCCTCATTCTACTCGTCCAGCCCTCTTCACGAACTTGTACAATCAATGCCACAAAGATAGCAAACTTGATTATCGAATATATAAGGAAAGGGGCGACGGTTTGGCACCAGATATCTGGGGGTGTGGAAAGAGCAGCTGTGAAAAGCCAAAAAACCATCAAAAAACGACGATTGCTCGTGAAGGTTTCCACAGAAAGATCCCTTGGTTCTGGCAAACAGATCACAATTACAGGTACCTGGGAGCATACCGATGGAATGAACAAAATACGAACAGTTAACATAATATAGTCATAGATCTTAGGTTGTAACTTGATCATGAGCGAATTTGTTGATGTTGCACCCACGAAGTATGGAAAGTGCCAAACATTGGGAACTACCCGGGGAAGAGTTAGGAGCAGGAACAAGGAGAAGCGAGAACCACTTAAATGGAGGATTCTATTGTATTTCTGCCTTTGTTCCCCATAGCAACTGGGGATCGAAAAGCACCAAATTTGATGACTTATTAAGGGAAAGACGAAGTAAGAGCATGCTATTGAAGACGTTGCAACATATGTCGGGGGGGGGGCCCTCCGTTGATTGTGTACAAACAAAATACGGGTCCAAAGGTAGGGTAATAAAGGGTTTAGCTAATGGAGAAATTGACTCTTCCGGGAACCAGTAACGCGTAAACCATGTCAAACCAAGACCGATCAATATCCGAACGGAACGGATTCGAACTTCTCCTAGAAAAGTTTCCGGTGCGAAATTCAAAAAAATGAGTAATTCAAAGGAAAAATGAATTTGAGGCATGCGCCGGACTGAAGAGACGGATTCCTTTCTTCGGGACCATTTCTTTGTTTGTGTCAGAGAATCCCGCACCCTGTTTGCAATCAATGCAAATTAACATTGCTCAAGACACCGAGAAGGCCCTGATAGAAGTGGGACCGTCTCTTCTGAGCTTTGAAGTCCCTTTTCCATTTCCGTAATTCCTTTACGACAAAATCCCCTGCTAATCCCCCAGCACGCAGTTGTCCAACCTGGGTTTTTAGATAGTGGTTGATTGCCCTGGATTTGTAACTACTACCCTCACCCCCCAACATCTTTTTATTACGATTCGCTCATTTTGAAGGTTCATTCTGCTTTTGGTCTTCAAGAAATTCAGAATATTTCTGAATTCCTGTTTTTGCGCTGGGTCAAGTGTGTCCCCCTCCAGAAAATCCGTAATGGGATCATCCTGAGCAGGCGGGGCGTCCTGAGCAGGTGGGGTCCAGAATCAATTCCAAAGTCCAGTGCCAACTTCATGATCAAAATCAACTATCACCTTCTCGGGACTCGACCTGGAACTTCTTGCACTTTAATATGCCTCATTCAATGAGAAAGCATCTGATCGAAGAGCAGCACTAAAGAAGCACGCTAGACTTCCTACTTTTGGGGTTTTTAAGGTGACCGATGCCTTTCAAAAGTGTGCTTTGGGCCCATCCTTAGTACTTGATGCACAATGGAGCTAGTTATCCATTTTCAAAAGCGGATTCGGTGGTTCAAGAAGTAGAATTATGCATAGATTGCCGAAAGAAAGATGAATAAAGACGAATGGAAAGGCCTGTGGACATGACCAAAACAAGGGCTAGTAGCACTTTTCTCGGGAATTGCCCCTACAGATGGAGGACAAAGGGTTTTCATCTCGCGAAGAATCAGCAGTTGTGTTGTATATTGACTAAGCTAAATACCATTTTCACTACTTTTGGCCACAAGCGAGATAGAGTTTTTTCTTGAAATTGAGTTCGGACCGATTACTCATAGAAAATGACTACAAAGCAAGGCGAAAGCATGGAGAATTCAATACTGATGAGAAGGTATTAGTTAGTGGGTGCAAACGAGCTTTTCCAACCAAGCTAGCGTGTGATTGCGATGAAATACTTTTGGGCGGGGCATTACCGATACTAAGATGAAATTCGAAATGCGAAAGGGCTTCGAGCCTCATGCTTTACTGTTTTATTTGGTTGGGAAATGGCTCTTTCCTGATCTCTTTTTGAAATAATTCTATCTCTGTTTGCTAAGTATGTCAATTTCTCCTTAGTAACAAGGCCAAAACCGGGGTTTTACATGTTTTGACCCGTTTGGATCATCCCGATCGTGCCGCCGTGGAGTCTTATCTTTGTTTGGCTCCGATCTCTGGAAGCGATTAAACTTCTTCTGCGGGTTATTCTTCTACTGCTTATTGCCGGACCCTTCTTTCCTCTTATACGGATTGGGAAAGTATTTCTATTATACGTATATTCTTAAACACATGGCACCTTAGGCGCACACTTTATTCGGACAGTGGGGCACGATGCTCTAAAAGAACTTACTAAAAAAAACATAGCGGTAACGACTGTTTTAGAAAGCACCTCTTCCTTTCCTGAAACTCAAACAACCTACTAGGCTACTAAAAGGCTAATCCAGACGAAGAAGATAGCGAGAAAACGACTCCTCAAGCCAAAGAAAGGGCGGGACCATCTTCTTTTCGGACCGTTTGGAGCTGCTCACAAGGCCTAAACCTTCCTGTAATCCCTGGAGCTTCGTCAGAGCCTTTTCCTTCCCCACAGGCCAGAGCTCAATTTACCTTCGCCACAGCTCTAAAATAAGGAGAATCAGCTCAAGATAAAAGGGCTCGCACTCAATTGATCCGGGTCAACACTTCCTGTATCTGGTTTCGGCTTTATTTTGACTCCTTGTAGGGGCTCATGACAGTCCTGTAGGGGATCCAAAGGCTTTCGAGCAGTAGCGGCAGCGGGGCGGGAGAGTTGGTTATTCAATTGATCCTCTAATGTTGGCCCTTCTGCATCATCCAGCAAGGCTCGGAAGTCTAAGCTATTAAGGTGCGGTTGACGGATAAGAGGCCTTCGATATGTTAAGGGAGAGAGGGGAGAGTCATTCCAGAGTTGGGTGGGAATCGTTGATAGAAATTTGGATTTTCCCTGAGGTACGATAGCGTCTGAACTAAAGAAAGGGAATATGGAAAGTGAATGTGGTAAAGGATACCAAGAGTAGGTTCCCTGAATGATTTTTAGGCGTATTTTCTTTGAACAAATAAATCTATAAATAAAATAGGATGGATCTTCCACCTATGCTATGAGTGAATCTTATCATCACTGGCGAGTGGTATCGTATCACCGTCTTCGTCCTGAAAACATCTGCAGAGCTAAGCCAGTGTAGGCTTTGACACTACTTATATTCGCTACAAGTATTACACTCGCTTCGCTACACTCTTCTCTTATGCTTTGCACTTCGCATAGACTAAATAAGCCGCTCATCCCTGGCGAATCCTACCCACATAGGAATGCGGAACCATCGGGGAAAGGCAAAACATATTCAATCCCAGGAGAGAAGTCACTGGTTCGATAGGACCAGGGAGAGGACCCTGATCACCTTACCAACGAATTCAAGGCCTTAGGAAAATCATCCTACAATGGACTGTAGGGACTGAGAACGAAGAAGACATAAAAATAAGGTTAGGGGGGATAAAAAGAAAACCTCCTCCCATTCAAAGTCGTCTTCAAGTACCTTTTTGATTCTTTATCGAGTATGGATGGATCAACTATAGGTTCGAGTTTAGCCAAGATACGTACACGGCTAAGTGTATGAAAATCCAAGAGAGAAACATAAAATCTAAAAGCTAGGAAGAAGAAGACCGGGTGATTGAATATGACTTGCTAACAGATCCTACTCTTCCTTAAGCGCTAGTTCTATTCACGATGGTTCAGTTTCGAGAGCAGCTAAAGTAGTTACCTAATAAGATAGATGAATATTCCACGATCTACGATTATAAAAATCTTCTTATAGAAGTCTAGTTCTTTCTTATTTTAGAAAAGGAAGTCTTGCTCTCCTTTCTTGCCACTACTTGCATTGCGAGCCAATCTTCAAACTGTTACGGAGAAGTCGTTTACTGATTAGCTGCTTGAACATGGAAATATTTCAGCATATCTGCTCTTAGGTTAGTACGAGAACTCGACTCTACTCGTGCTATAGTCGAGGATGTACTTATACTACTCTAAAGAGGGATCAATTAATGTGGTGCATTTTTCTTAGGGCAATTCTAGGCAAGACCTTGAATCATAGGGTTTGTTCCTGGCAACCCAGCATTCTTTATCTTGGCGTAGATTGGTGTGATGGGACGGATGCCGTAAAAAAGCTTTTTTCTTTGACCGGAATCAACAGGTGTGAACCCATCTAGGATGAGTCAAACATAGGGGGAAGGGCCTCCTGGCAATATCCGGCATACTAGTAATCGATTATTTGGCCTTTTGCGATCGAACAAACTATGAACAGTTGTAGCCTACATAACCTACCTACCCAGACCAAGGGAAGAAGGTATCAGATCACTGTAGTTCTAGACCCCTTTTTTCAAATAAAGGAAGTGACAACGTTTGCCCGAAGAGGTTGAATCAATAGTAAGAAGATACCACCCAGGCACATAATCCGAAATAGCAATCAGGAATAGGACTAGGAGAATGAGGTCTAATTTACGGAGGAAAGCTGTAATTGGGCTTAGTGCTCCGATTGCGCCTTAGGACTAGGACTGATAGGTAAATGCCCCTTACTCAACCAATGAAGGCGGGTAGGGCTTTTCTTTCTTTTGTTTAGGATTGGCAAGAGGATGGCTGCCTCGACTTCAAAGCTGTTAGAGAATGCGCTCTTATCACTACAGGGACGCGGGAGAAATTCCTCGAAGGTAGTATTAAAGGGATGGGGCATTACCGGTGTTAGCGACGAAGGGATTGTTTGCAAGAGAAGGTTGCCCTGTTAAGATACGAACAGGGGGCATTCCACGCATAATAGTAAAAAAAGGGCAGAGAAGAGGATTGAGGGACAGAAGGAGCTGGAGGCCAACAAGGAATAGAAGAAGCTGTTCCACTCGTAGCTCTTCTTTTTTTTTTAAAGCTTAACTCACATTTCGGGAGCGGATGCTGCTCGAGCTAAAGATATGCCCCCAACTCTTGAACAGCTCTCACTTGCCTTGGCCGATAGCTTAGATGACCGACCGTTAGGCATGGTTACCAATGATTTCACAGTATATATCTTGTTTGGTGAGCCAACCGGCTTCACCCGAGGATGAAGGTACTAGAACAAAGAGGAGCCGCATCTTTTCCTGGCCGGAGAGGAATCAAGGTCCATCACATTAAGGCCAAACATTTAGTCTCGTTCCCGATAACAATAGGGAACATCTGGTCTTGTTTGGTTTTTCTTTCAAGGATTATTTCTTTCTTGCAATTCTGCAAACTTTGAATGCATCATTTCCTCCATTTCTCGGAACTTATCGCGGAATCTAGGCCCACTAGGACTCGGCGGGATTTCTGGTAAATCAAGCTCTCTCAGGGGTGGAAGCCAGCCCACACTACTCGATGTTATCACTCTGCAGGATTCGACAATGGATTTGTCTTCCTCAGTCTCTTCGAACTTTTCCAATCCTGCTATTTTCCCCAAGTCTTCTTGAGTAATATGATCCCTGAGGGTCAATCCTTTCCCTTCCCCCCTTTGCCCTTTCAAATGAAAAAGAACTACCAATGCAAAAAAATGAAATGAAATGAACAATTGCTACTTCTTTATTAAACTACACCGAAAAGAAAGTCTGTAAAAAACAAGAGCCAACCTAAAACTTAACTACCCCTTGCCCTCCCACTAAACCCTTCTTTCTATCCAAAAAAGGAAGAGTGCACCAAAAAAATCCAGAAAAAACTCCGCAACTTACGCTCTCATTGCAGCGGCACCTGTTAAAGTGGCGGCAAGAAAGAAAAGACCAAAAAGAAGGTTTTTTTAATACCTCTGACGAACCGAACCAAGCAGTCTAATCTTCCTTGCCCGTCCCCCTCTTCTGTCAACCGTTGAAAGAGCATAGCCCAGGAATGAACCATATCGATCCAAGGTTGCAAGGAAAGAAGAAAGGTAAACCAGACCATACGAACCTTCTGATGAAGTTAATCAGAGAGGACGGTTAGGTTCTTTGTTGCCTCATCTGCTTAGCTTATAGAATTACACGGTTTATCACGATAGACATTCCAATCAATGGTTGGACGATCAATACCATCGAACTATTCCATTCCACTGCTGAATGATGGAAACGGAAGCTTTTTCTTACTGATGGACTGATCCTGGGAGTTCAGACTGACGGTTAGATGGTTGTTCGCTTGTGTGCTTATTTTCCTTCCCCACTCAAAAACAAGTGTTATAGAATGTTCTTCAATTCAAATAGGTATGATCCCGTCCATCCTTCCAGAGCTAGGCACCTGCTTCAGAATGAGAATCTTCGACAGAGATCGTGCCTTCAGTTTAGCAATCAATTAGATCCATACTGACTTAGCTTGAAGCATGGCTTGCCGTTTCGAGGCTCGATGCTACTCTTGGGAACATTATTGATACATCGACTTTCAAGCATCTCGTAGTTGAGCGGTACTGCCATCAACAGTACCAAGATGGAAAGGGACTACTGAACATGGATAGAACGAGAGTTGAACTCGCATGTCTCTCTTTTCCTGTTAGTTAGGAAAGAAAGCCGATATAAACAGCTCCATATTAGCGAATTCCCTCTGACTACTCTTCCCAGGCTGGTCAAACTATAGGATTCCCATTCACTTAGTAAACTTATTGGATAGACGGGTCAACCACTTGACCGAGGGGAGTAAGGTTCGTCACCACAGTCCCGATAGAAGGTCGAGTTTAAAAACAAACCGAAGACAAAGCAACAAATGAAAGGAAGGACGGCTCGCTTCGCTTTACAACCAGGGCGGGTCTCGCTGCCGGATCAATGCGCAGGACGCACGATCTACAAACAACAATAGAGAGAGCCAACCAAGAACGAAAGAACCTAGAAACAAACCCGCGAGCGAACACCAAACAGAGTAAGAAGGAGGAAGGGCCGAAGGCGGCTTACTAAGCGAGAAGGCTCCAAGCAATAACGCATTAGAAGGGAGCTTGCTACTTTGCAACCTAAGTGGTATAGCTAAGCTTACTCATCAAGGGCCGATAGATAGAGTTGCTCTTGTTGCTAATGGAGAAAGATTGGAGTGAAGTTTAGTATGCTTTCTAAGAGTAGAGGAGGAAAAGAATGAAGGTGTGGGCGGGAAGGAGGAGGCAAGGCCCCCTCAATGTGTATTCGACTACTCATTACGGAACCACCGATTGATCCGATTAGACTTCCCGCGGGGTAGCGCGGGGAACTTGCTGAATCAACTCCTTGGAATCGGAGGCCTGACTGAGGGTCAATCCAATGGTAACCTCAACCTAGGAATGCTTGTTTCACTTCCTTGACAGAGCCAACTGAGATGCTCTATCTCGATGTTGACCTAACATGGATTGATTCTAAATTATGAATCAAAAATCCTGATCTCACAAAGGATCCACAATAGCTGTGTGTACTCGAGGACTCTTAGGGAAAGAAAAGCACTTTTCTCTCTCAGCAGTTAGACTGGCTATGGGTGGGTTGGTTATATACTGCGCCTTCCTTCTTCGAACCTTTTGGTATGTATTGCCCCCTAACTATAGATCAGATCCACTGGACCAGAAACTCAATTCCGCACTGCTGCTGAGTCGTCGGACTTATCCACCTTAGGGATTCGTGGAATTTCCATTTTTGAATTGCGTTGGGGGAAATCTACCAAAGCTAGGCAGATAGATAGACTCCTTTCCCGCTGCTAAGGGAGAGCAAGAAACTAAATCAAATGATTGTTTTTTTTCACCAGCGCCCTTTTTTTGCGGGTACTAAGAGTCCTCTCACTACCAACCAGCAGACATCATCATCTGGCTGGGTCTTGCCGGTATCAACAACAAGAAAGAAGAACCAAATGGAAACAACAACTAACTATGGCTCTTGGCCCAGACAACGTCCTAGGCGTAGGGGAGATCAAAACAAGAAGTCACGCCTAGACGACGACGCCCGTCCTGGGCTGCAGTAAGTAGATCGAGAGGTCGTTCCGCCCCTTGTCCCCGAAGATGGGTAATATGTTCTCATACAATGTTGCTCCAACTTTTTTCTAGAGGGCCTAGCTGGCGAGCGATCCCAGTCCGCGGCAGAGAACAAGACAGCAAGCGAGCGTACCTTTGTTCGCTTCTTTTCCACCAAGCACAGAAGTTTAAGGAGAACTGTAGGTCGGTGGCTACCTAAGGAAACTCCGATTCAATCCGCCCCCGGCTGGGAGGCATCTACCTCATCCCGATCACAAGGAGAGGTTCACCATGATGGGGGGTCAGGTACTTTAATTCTTTGCATTCCGGAAAGAATGAAATGCATAGGGGACCATCCTTTTTTTGCGGCATGCTCTCTGATTTATGGATTCGCAGGGGGCCGAGGGCCAACCTTAGTTGACTGACAATGACAAAGGCTTGCGAAACAAAGTAGCGCCTTTGAAATGGAATCTTAATTAACTATCAGTGGTGCGAAGCAGCTTAGCCCTCGGGAGCTAAAGGCTATACCTTTGTAAGCGAACTGTGGTTCTTCTATGTAGGGTATTCCTCCTTTACTCTCTTAATTAACGTCGAGCTAAGTGACTTTGTGTAGCGTAGTAGAATGAAGGCTACGTACGCACCGACACTCTCTTATCCCTAAGCCTCTTCGCTAACTTGCTCGCCTACAAAAATGAGTAGGCGAGGCTAGGCAAACTCAGCCGCTGACTTTGACTGTACTGTAGTAGACTTTCTAGCCTTTTATTTTAGAACCCTTTCTCATGTTCTTTCATCCATCAAGTAGGCGAACCGTCAGGTCCTTAGTAGCGTAGACAAAGAAGAAGAGCCGGTGAAAAAAAAGAAAGCTAGAATTTCCAATAGTGAGACCAGCTTGACAAGCTACCTTTCCTCTTGATATGAGGTGCGAAGAGAAACATCTCTTTTTTATGACTTCCACTTCTCGATCCCGGCCCGGAAAAGTGGCCGACCCCTTGATGAATGAAAGAAAGGGTTTATGAGCCCTAGCCGTGTAAGCCCACACCTGTGTAGAGTAGATCGTTCAACACCTGCGGCACAAACCCATTTTTGACCAATTGGTCCATATATCATAGGCGACCGAACGGCCGCCCCCCGTCTTACTAGACCAACCTGCTATAATTATTCCATAAACACCTAGCGAAGATATGGGAAACAAATAAAGTAGCCCTATGTTCGGATCTGACAATACCATAGCATAATCAAAAGGTACAACGGCCCAAGCGACCAGACTTAACATAAATGTAGCCACTGGAGCCATTCTAAAAAGGGAGAAATTAGCACTACTTGGTGAAATAGGTTCTTTTAGAATCAATTTCAAACCATCTGCTAGAGGTTGTAACAATCCGAACGATCCCACTACATCAGGACCCTTTCGACGTTGCACAAAAGCCATTACTTTATGTTTAGCTAGCACTAAAAAGGCTACTCCTAGTAGAAGTGGTAGAATTAAACAAAGTATTTCCGCTGGAACAGCTATGTACGTTTTTTATTTTCTATTCACTCATGATCGGGCCTGACCTGGTCGACCCGATCAAACTATTTCACTGATGATCTGGCCTGGTTGACCCAATCATGATATTGAAGGATGGGACCTTTTATTGAAAAACTCCGGATCCCGAGAAGTTTTGAAGATGGTGCTCCTGTTACGTTACTTCGAATGGAATCCTCACTTGACTAAGCATAAGCGAAAACGTGGCTGAGACTAAGCAATCCCCTTTCCTAGTGGTTGAGTCATGATCAGAAATATTGCGAAAGAAAGTGAAATGTCCTATCGTCGTCCCAATTTGGGTAATCCACGATGTCTCCATTTTATGTATCCATCTTGACTCGTTTTTGGTGTATCGATAGTTTGTTGTATTACACTTTGAACTAACCTAGAGGCCGTGCTTAGGCGAAAATCGATATCAATGAAGTAATCCCGAAACTCTAGAAATCGTGAAGAATTTATTCCATTTTGTTAAATATCGCGAATATAGTGGAAAAAACTCTAGAACATTCCTTTGAATGGAATTGTCCATTGGGTTCGACTTGTTGTTCGACAAAATAGAAAGTTGTCTCTCGTATGTTGTTGTAAGGTGATTCATTCATAATATTTCTTATGTGCGGTTTCAAGATGTTAAAAAAGTAGATTTGGAAATCGGCTTTTGAGGTCCATTATGTGGACTTCATCAATTTGTGAATTATGGACTTGGCGGTAGTGGTCAATACTAACTGCACCGTCTAAATGCTCCCTGACCAAGTTTGCGTACTCGTCAGGGTTGAGTTGAGGGGGCAGCCCGTGCACTAATTGGGCTTCGAGGTGGCTATACGCGAAAAAAGCTCGCTTTCTACTGAGGCCTGTTCTGTCCTAAACTGTTCCAGAATGTTATTTGTTTCATAGGAAGATTCCAAAAGCACATTGATGCCGAAAGAATCTTCGGAACCGGTGGAGAGGCTATTCTGATTGAAGGCTAGACAAATAACATGACTGAGGTATGTAAATAAAACCTGTGAAATAGCTATATAATATGATCTAAATATAGAAGAATACCAAAGATAATGGATTGCAAAATAAGCTTTTTAGCTTTCTTTTTCTTTTGTGCGCGCTTTTCGCCTGCCTTCCCGACCGCGGATAGGCTACGGGGCTTTGCACTTCGGCCCCATTGTGTGAATACCACATCAAGGTGACAGGATTCAAACCTATGGCCCTCTGTACCCAAAACAGATGTGCTGACCAGACTGCGCTACACCTCGTCTCCCCCTCATAACATATGGATCTACCCGATCCATAAAGAAAAGAACCATCGCTTTTAGGAAATTTTGACAATTCTCTTTCACTTGCATTTTCTTTCGTGAAGGCTCGCTCTCATTCTTCTTACATCTTGCCCTTTTTTCTTGAGAATTGTATCTGTGGCTACTGCTGTTTTGCCAGTCTGTCTGTCCCCAATAATGAACTCTCGCTGACCGCGCCCTATAGGGATCATTGAATCGATAGCAGTAAGCCCTGTTTGAAGAGGTTCATATACGGAACGCCTGGAAATTCTACTTGGAGCAGGAGATTCAATTAAGCGAGATTCGGAAGCTACAATTTCGCCTCTCCCATCAATAGGTTTAGCCAGAGCATTTATAACATGACCCAAGTTATATACGCTCACAGGTATCTGAGCAATTCTTCCTGTTGCTTTTACAAAACTTCCCTCTTGATGCTAAACCATAGCTCTAACTGAGTCAAATTCCACAATTTCTAAGAACGATATGTTTTTTTTCATTTTCCCCTGTGAAAGCTTCTCTCAATCCCTCCCTAGTCCTTTCTTTCCTGGGCACAGGCTTACCTGGTTGACCGCCCACATTCATTCATTGTTCGTTCTGTTGTGGAATTGAACCACAGAGCTAGCGCAATTGGGATTTAGAGTCCCATGCGTGAAACTAAAGAGGATTTTCAGTCCTCTGCTCTACCAGCCAGAACCTAGAAGGACACTTCACACCCGATTTGACACAGCTAGACTGGAAACACTGCTTGTCAAGAGCACAGACCCCAGTATAGAATACTTTTTTGAGTATGTTGGTAAGGTCCGGTCTTCCGCTTCTGTGCTTGCACTTCTGCGTAACTAGGGGCAAGTCCAGTACAACGTACTTTCATAATTGAATCAAAAGCATCGATACATGAAAAATCTCTATATACGATATTTATGACACAGAATGTTGTTCTTTCAACATGATTCCACAACAATTTTTTCATTGTAACTGACTCTCCGTTCTCTCGGTTCCACTTTAGTTTTCGACTAATAATTACCATGATGAATTTCACTTACTGCTTGGTTCCGCATTGGATTTTGGAAACTTTTGTTTAGAAAGTGGTGTCACGACCGTGGGGATCAAATGGATGGTTCAGGAAAGTCTAGTGAAGCGGCACGGTCTAATCATATAGATGACCATAGTGGTATGGTTCCATAGAAAACTACTGGAGGCCTTTACCGCCACCGAAATGGTTTCCATGCTCCGTTGGATGATTTGACGATATCGCAGTATCAAGCTAGAACGGTTTCAATTTGTAGGACGGGAAAGAAACCTCATCCTTTGGTGCACACTAACCGATGAAGCTCAACCCTCTCTCGAACTGAGCTATTTCCGCTTTTTCGAACAAAAAGTTCGAGTATTTCAGTGAAAAAACGGTCAAGCTTTCTTCCATCCTTCCTAGCTCCTCGAGCTTGCACCCGCTCGACGCCTTTTTCATTGTTCGTTCTGAGGTGGATTCGAACCACTCTCTCCGTTTGGATTTCGAGTCCAAAAGGCCCGGCGAAAGAGGATTTTCAGTCCTATGCCCGCTGCCAGCCAGAACGGGATTTTTCCACTTTACACCCACACAGTCGGGATTTGATGAAATAGCTACGTTTTTTTTCTTATTTGATTCGGATACTGTCAATCTACTGTCCATCTTTCTCTTTAGTTTTCTCCTTTCTTTCTCCTCAACCTATCTCCATTGGATGGACTTACGGAAGAATAATATCTAATCTCCCCATCGCGGTTAGGATCCCATGAACCAGGAGCGCCAGCACCGGTTCCTCGATCTTCCTACTGGAGGCATGGTCATGGCTTTCATTCATTCATTTCATTCTTTGTTCTGTTGTGGAATCGAACCACTCAAAGGATTTAGAGTCCTTTTACCAACCAGTCAGAACCAATATTTCTCTGTTATATTCTGTTTTTTCTTTGTCAGCTAGCACAATTTGGATTTCGAGTCCAATGCGCTAACGCTTTCTTTAGTTTTCTTGCTTGATTTTTATATGATTTTTTGAGCAACTAGCGCGAAAGCCATTGCGCGTTAGCGCATCCGTTTTCTTGCTCTTTCTCCGGGCTTTGACCATGTCTCCCGAACAATTTCAGTACATGTGGCACAAGACGATTCCACATATATATCGAGGTCGGAATGGGATCGGGTGTTTTCACGTCTCACCGTAGTGCCCGG